>NC_037674.1:22441774-22741774 GCF_003255815.1 Theropithecus gelada
CCCCGCCCCGCTAATTTTTTTTTTTTTTTTTTTTTTTGTATTTTTAGTAGAGACAGGCTTTCACCGTGTTAACCAGGATGGTCTCAATCTTCTGACCTTGTGATCCACTCGCCCCGGCCTCCCAAAGTGCTGGGATTACAGGCACCAGCCACCGTGCCTGGCTAACATTGTTGTTTTAAAGTGTGAAAATTAATACTGAATTCTTGTGTTTATATAATATGGTGTCCTATAATTTCTGTTTGGAATATAAAATCAGCAACTAATATGTAGTTTCAAAACATTATAAATAAAGAGTGCTAAGTGACTTCAGTGTGAAATATCATATAAAGAATATACTAATTTACTGGATTCTTTTTAAATGGTCTAACATTATATTAAAAGGTTTCCCCAGTAATTCATTAAATCTAAAAGCTCCAGGCCAGGCGTGGTGGCTCACGCCTGTAATCCCAGCACTTCGGGAGGCTGAGGCAGGCGGATCACTTGAGGTCGGGAATTTGAGACCAGCCTGGCCAACATGGTGAAACCTCGTCTCTAATAAAAATACAAAAAATTAGCTGGGTGTGGTGGTGGGCACCTGTAATCTCAGCTAATCAGGAGGCCGAGGCAGGAGAATTTCTTGAACTTAGAAGGCAGAGGTTGCAGTGTGCCAAAATCATGCCACCCCACTCCGGCCTGGGTGATAGAGCAAGACTCAGTCTCAAGGGAAAAAAGGAAGCTCGAAAAATGTTTGCTTATTTTTGTAAAATTATTCATTGACTATGCTCAGAAATCAAGCAAACTGACCATATTTTATTTTTAGAAATTACATATTAAAGATCTAAAAGGATAAAATATATGCAAAAATATTTGTATTTCTGGATAAATTAGTTTCCTGAGTTAACTCCTTGACTATTGACATTGAATCTATTTTAAATTAAACAAGGTGCTGATAAAACAAAAGACAAATAAAGAAATTCAAAATAAAATTGAAAGATGAAATCAGAGCTTGTCTGAGATAAAATTTCCTCTGACAGTGTAAAAGAGATCTTCATACAAAAAGAAGAATTTACATAGTCTCTTTCCAAAAGACCATTAAACCAATCAGTTAATAGTTGATTTTTATGTGAAAAAAGAGAGTGTAAAAGAAAAAATGACACCAAAATCCCCTTTAAATTCAAAGAGTCAAAAAGTTTCAAAAATGTAATTCAGATAAGAAATTAATGTCAGCTACATTCCTCCACAGTCAAGGTCTGCATCAACTTTTCACCTAATAGTTTTAGCATTCATTATAAAACTTGCTTCAACCATTATTTTACTAGGTGTTATAAGAGGGTAGTACATTCTTTCATTTTTTTCTTCATTTATTAGCTGGAATAATTTCTAAAAGAACATTTCCTCCCAAATGTGTATTGATTACACCAAAACACAGTTTGGACAGGAAAAGCGAGATAGACAAATGTTTGATTTTTATTCCGCTCCCCACTTTTCACAGTAATGAATTAGTGCTTCAACAAACTTTAATGGTGATTAAAAACTTATTTCCCATAATAAAAACTGTTAATATTTGTAAGTAAATGATAAATAATAATTTACCCAGTATTTCATTAGTACCTGTAATCAGCCAGGATCCATTCTCCAGCCAGGATCCAAAACGCGGGGAAAGGAGCCCAGTTTAAAATTCCTGTCAGGACACCAGCAAGATGATGGAATAGGAAGCCTCAAAGCCCCTCCACCCTTCTTTCCCAGGAGACACCAGCTCAACAATAATACAGAGGTAAATCCCCTTTGTGAAAAGTACAGAAACTAATTTAAAGACTCTGGATTCCCTGGTAGGCTTCAAGTCAGGCACATCTAAACCAGCAGGTAAATTTGTGGCACTCACTCATCCTCCCTCAACAGTACAATGCAATGGAGAGAAAGTTCCAAACTCCCAGCTTATCGCTAGGGAGAGAAAGAAAAGTCTAGACCATATGTCCAACATTTTGACTTTTTGGGAGGGCAGGGCTGCCCAAGGAACTAGCACCTATCTACTCTGAATCTAAGTGCTAACAGGAAAGGATACCAGACTGCATGCCTGCTGAAAAAGCCACAATTTGAACTGTCACTCAATTACCATCATTCCTCCTGTGATTTAGTATAACAAGATAGGGAGAATACTCTACAGTTCCTGATTCCCCCAAAGGAGTGAAAGAGAATACCGAAACACACATTAAATGTTCAGACTTCAGGGGAGTTGCCACGTGATTGTTTTCTGTCTTGCGTGAATTTAAGTGCTAACAGGAAAGCTTTCCAGGTTGGGGATATTAAGAACAAATGCGTTGAGGCAGTTTGGGTTAGCATACATTCACTTATCATACTCTCCTTGCCTGGATCAATATGCAACAAGTGGGAGAAAACCCTCAACTCCTGGCTTCTCCTTGGAGAAGAAAAAAGCTGGAGTGTGCATCCAGAATTCCAACTTTCCCCAGTCAGCCTGAGGTACTGTTTTCTGTCTGACCTGATACTCTTGATGTCTGAGGACTGCTGAGAACAAAAGAGAGCTAAGGGGTTACAGCAACTCCAGAGAACCTACAGTACTACAGATAGATACCAAAGAGAGCAAGAGATTACAAGCTCCTGAAGAAAGTCCTGCAAATTTTTCTAAGAATTTACACACAATTCCAGAGGCAATACATTCACAGAATAGATTTGACACACCTCAGAATCTCTAACTGGGCTGACTGGTGAAGGGGTTTCCCAGTCTGCAAAGCCAGGGAGAAGTGGTTATTTTTTTCAAATCCTAGAACTGCAACACAAAATTAAAAGGCACACAAGGAAACAGGGAAACATGGCCCAATAAAAGGAACTATTAAAATAAGGTTCCAAAAATCAACCCTTTCAAAAATGGAGGTATATAAATTATCTGGCAAAGTGATATATCCTGACACATTCTCCAGGACAGATCGCATGTTAGGTCACAAAACAAGTCTTAACACATTTAAGACAAAGTAAATCAAGAATCTGTTTCGACCAAAAATAGGATGAAGCAAAAATTCAATAGTAGAAGGAAAACTGAAACATTTACAAATATATGGAAATTAAACAACATACTATTGAACAATCAATGAGTCAAAGAAGAAATCAAAAAGAATGTTAGAAAACAAGCTGACAAAAACAACACACACACACACACACAACATAGCAAAACTTAGAAATGCAGCAAAGGCAGTACTAAAAGGGAAATTTATAGCAATAAATGCCTACCTTAAAACAGAAGAAAGATCTCAAACCACCTGACTTTACAACTCAAGGAACTAAAAAAAAGAACTAAGCCCAAACCCAGCAAAAGGAGGGAAATAATAAAGATTCATGCAAATAAAGGATCTTTTCACACAGATATTTTCATTATAACCAGAAAGTGGAACCAATCCAAGTGAATAGATTAAAAAAAAAAACTGTGGTATTACTATACAGTGGAATATGGCAATTAAAAAGAGAAAAGACTCAGTCAAATTAAAACTGAAAAAGCAGACATTGCGATTGATGCCACAGAAAAAAAAGACTGTAAGAGACTGCTGTGAATGATTATAGTAGTAATTGGGTAACCTAGAAACAAATCAGAGATTACTGGAAATATACAACCTATAACACTGAATCAAGAAGAAATACAAAATATGAACAAATCTCTAGCTAGTAAGGTGTTTAAATCAGTAATCAAAAATCTTCCAGCAAAGAAAAATCTCAGGTGCAGATGACTTTGCTAGAGAATTCTACCAACATTTAAGGAAGAATTAATGCCAATATTTCTCAAACATTCCTAAAAAACTAAAGAAGAAAGAACAATTCTAAACTCTTTTTGTGAATCTAGCATAACCCTAATATCAAAGCCAGACAATGGCACTACAAGAAAAAAAATATTAAATATTCCTAATGAACGTAGATGCAAAATCCACAACAAATACCAGCAAATTGAATTCAACAGCACTTTAAAGTATCATCCACCATAATGATGATGGATTTATTCTAAGAAGAGTTCGTGTGAAAATCAATATAACAAACCACATTAACAAAACAAATAATTAAATCACATGTTCATCTCCGTAGATGGAAAAAGAGCATTTGACGAAATTCAACATTCTTTCATGAGAAAAACACTTGAAAAAACAGGAATAGAAGGAAATTATTCCAACAGAATAAAGGCCATATGTAAAAAGCCCGCAGCTCACATAATATTAATGAAGAAAAACTGAAATATCTTCTTCTAAGATGGATCAGGAACAAGGCAAGGATGCCTTTATGAAGTACATAAAGTCCCAGCTAAAATAATTAAGCAAGAAAAAGATATAAAAGGCATCCAAATTGGAAAGGAAGAAGTAAAATTTTCTCTATTCACCGAAAACATCATCTTATATATTAAAAAACCCTAAAGATTCAACAAAAAATTTCTTAGAACTAATAAAATGAATTCAACAAAGTTGCAGGATTCAAAGTAAAGATTCAAAAAACACAGCAAACATTCTGAAAAAGGAAAATAAGAAAGCAATCCATTTGCAATAGCATCAAAATGAATAAAATACTTAGGAATAAACTTAGCCATGGAGGGAGAAGACTTGTACACTGAATACTGCAAAACATTGCTGAAAGAAATTAAGGAAGACACAAGTAAATGGAAAGGTATCTCATTTTCATGAATTGAAAGAATATTTTTAAATTCTAATACTAGCCAAAGCAATGTACAGATTTGATGTAATCCCTATAAAAATTCCAATGATAATTTTACAGAAATAGAAAAGACAATTCTAAAATCCATATGGAACCACAGTGGACCCTGAATATCCAAAACAATCCTAAGAGAGAAAAACAAAGTTAGAGGCCTCACATTTTCTGGCTTTGAAATATACTACAAAGCTGCAGCAATCCCAATATTAACATAAAATTAGTCATATAGATGAATGGACAGAATAGAAAGCCCATTGGGAGGCTGAGGCGGGTGGATCACCTATGGTCAGGAGTTCAAGACCAGCCTGGCTAATATGGTGAAACCCTGTCTCTATGAAAAAATACAAAAATTAGCTGCGTGTAGTGGTGGGTGCCTGTAATCCCAGCTACTCAGGAGGCTGAGGTAGGAGAATCGCTTGAACCCAGGACGAAGAGGTTGCAGTGAGCCGAGATGACACCACTGCACTCCCGCCTGGGTGACTGAGCAAAACTCCATCTCAAAAAAGAAAAAAAAGAAAGCCCAGAAGTAAACCCACATGCATATAGTCAAATGATCTTTGATGAGGGTGCCAAAACTGCACAATGGAGAAAGGATAATTTCTTCAACAAATATTGTTGGGAAAACTGGATATACATATGCCAAAGAATGAAAGTGACCCCTTATCTTACACTGTTCAAAAATGTTAACTCCAAATGGATTAAAGACTTAAATATAAGACCTAAAGCTGTAAAACTCCTACAAGAAAACATAAAGAAAGGCTTTATCCCATTGTTCGTGGCAATAATTCCTTGGATTTGACACCAAAAGCACAGGCAACCAAAGCAAAAATAGGTTAGAGTGATTACATCGAGATAAAATGCTTCTGTGCAATAAAGGAAACAACTGAGTGAACAGGCAGCCTACAGAATTGGAGAAAATATTTGAAAACCATATATGTGCTAAGGGCTTAATATCCAAAATATATAAGAAACACCTATAACTCAAAAGCAAATAAATAAATAAATAACCCAATTTAAAAATGGCCAAGTTCTTAAATAGATATTTTGCAGGAAGACATGCAAATGACCAACAGGGATATGAAAAGATACTCAACATCATTAATCATCAGGGAAATTCCAATTAAAATCACAATAGGATTTATCACCTCATAACTGTATGACCACTTAAAAAAATGAAAATAGCAAGTGTTGATGAAGATGTGAAGAAATTGAATTGGAACACTATGTACTGTCAGTAGGAATGTAAAATGGTAGAGCCACTATGGAAAACAGTATGGAGGGTCCTCAAAAGATTGAAAAATAGACCTACCATATGATGCAGCAATCCCACTTGTGGGCATTTTTCCAAAATAATTGAAAACAAGATCTTGAAGTTATATTTGCATTCCATGTTTTTGCAGAATTATTCACAATAGCCAAAAAGTAGAAACAATCTAAATGTCCATCATCAAATAAACAGATAAAGAAAATATGGTATATATACATATATGTGTATATGTACATTTATATATATACACACACATACACACACAATGGAATATTATTCAGCCTTCAAAAGGGAAATTCTGTCATATTTCAACATGTATCAATCTTAAGGATATTGTGCTAAGTGAAATAAGCCAGACACAAAAACAAATATCTCGTGATTCCATTTATATGAGGTATTGAAAGTAGCCAAACACGTGGAAACAGAAGATAAAATGGTAGTCGTCAGGGCCTGGAGGAACCAGGAAATCTGGAGTTGCTGTTCACCAGGTATGGAGTTTCAGTCAAGCAAGATAAAAACATTCTAGATTGCTGCTGTACAACAATGTGTATATCATTAACAAAATGTTCTGCAAACTTAACATTTTGTTAAGATGGAGATTTTTTGTTATATATTTTTAATTACAAAAATTTCTGTCTGTTTAGTTTACATTTTAGTAAGGAAAGACAAATAAGCTAATGGTAGTGATAAATGCTTTAAGGACATCTAGAGCAATAAAAGAAGTTATGGATATGGGAGTATAATTTTAGATAGTGAAGATTTCTGTATTAAAATGCCACATGGAAAAAGGACTAAGGGGAATGAGGAGATCAGTCGTATGGAATTTCCAAGACACAGAACAAGGCAGGCAGAGATAATAACAAGGATAAAGATATTGAAGTGAAATCATGCTGCTTTATTTCAAAACAACAGCAAGGACACTCGTGTGACAGAGCAGGAGTGAGCAACGGGAGGTTGGAGATTTTGTCAGAGATACAGTCAAGGCTCAGGATCATACAGGGACTTGTAAGCCTGAAACGCACTTTGAATTTTATTCAGAATGAGATGAGAAGCCATTGAAACGTTTTTAAGCAGATGAGTAAAATAATCCACCTTGTATTTTAAGAGGAACACTCTACCTGCTCTGTGCAATAGAGAGGTGGAAGGGCAAAGCTTGAAGCAGAGAGAGCAGTGAAGGGTGTATTGTAATATTCTTATGCAAGGACTAGTGGAGGGAATGAGAGATGGTCAGCCTTAAACTGCCATTTGCCCTCTATATCAGGGCTCAGGGACTTTCAGACTCTCCAGGGATTCCTTACAGTTTTTACACTTGTTTCTCAGTTGCAAACATAATCTCTTCACTCTGTGAGAACTCTAGATCTGAATCCTTGTTATGAGTCAGGAGTCCATTCTAGTTTACTCTCTTGTCAGTAACTAGACTTGAAATGTTTTGATATTAATTGATATAGTAATAAGATTGGTTAGAGAAATAGTGAAGAGACAGCATCCCCATCCTATGACCATATCAGCACCAGAAGAGAAAAACACATCTACACAGTTTTTCCATTGGCATAGGCCCTGGTATTCTGTTAGGGAACAGGTGATAAAGGAAATACAAAGGGTCTTTGTACTTACTTTCAGAATGTATTTTCTTTATCAGGAAAAGAATCCCAGGAAATTTTGCTTCTAATTGCTTCTTGTGTATCTACTACCATTCCTTGCTAAATTATTGATACGTTTCCTCAAATCTCGGCGTGATGTCCTACATTCCAAATTTTCAATAGCTGAAATTTTCACCGTTTCAGTGCCTTCATGTTTATCTTAGTAAAAAGTTGAGAAATACAGTAATAGAGATATTTCATCAGATTTTTTTCATCTAGCATAATTTTTGAATAAGGAAAAATGTCAACACTTTTTCTCCTTACTTGGCAAATAATTTCCATAGAGAAAGACTGTAATAGAGTTATTTAATCAGATTTTTTTTCATCTACCATAATTTTTGAATAAGGAAAAACATCAACACTTTTTCTCCTTACTTGGCAAATAATTTCCATAGAGAGGAAAAAAACAAAACAGGTACAAAATGTTACAAAACCAAAGGACCATGTGAGGTGAAATTTAAAATGAGAAAAATGTCCACATTACTTTAGGCAATGCAACTCCTGGGAAATAGTAACTCAGCACCTGAGAGCTAAGTAATTCTACAGGACTAAATATGTATTCTGGTATTCAGGGGGAAAATGACATCATAGAGAGGTTAGGTGTATTAAAACATCCATTTGTAGATGTGTCAGTATAAAAATTGCTTTTAGAGATGGGAAGAGAACAAAACTCATTTGTTTAACGAGTTTTGTTGGGTGCTTTTCACTAAAAGAGAAACATCATATGTTTATAACAGTGATGATGTAAATTGCAGTACATTTCAAATTACCTGAGAAACTAAAGAAAATATCTGTTTCAGGTCACTGAATAATGCATCCTTAGTTAGTGTTTGTCCCTAATTTCTGTGATTTTATGAATAATTCAGAGCAATGATTTTACCTTTCTCTACAGCTGTATTTGGCAAATTTCCACATCATTTTTGTTGCAAAGATGTAGCCAAGTTTCTTAGAGTAGGAACAATGTTTACAATGTATTTTTTCCATAATGGAAAATATTATGAAAGGGGCAACTAAGATATAGCTTACAGGGTTCTCTATTGTGGTAACTAAAACAGACTTAGCCTCAAGTAAAACTGACATCTTGATAACTGTTGGTGGTGAAGGAGAAAGAAGACAACATTGAACCAGACTGGGGAAAGATGAATTCAAATTAGTTAGAGATTTGTCACCCAAAGCAAAAAAATTCAAGCTTGAACCGAGTTGACATTTATAGTTGTTATGAACTGCAAATCCCTCAAATTCATATGTTAAAATCCTAACTCTCAATGTGTTGGTATTAGGAAGTAATCCTTTAGGAGGTAATTAGGTCATGAAGATGAAGCCCTCATCAAAGGAAAGTAGTGCCCTTCTAAGAAGAGACACAAGAGAGATTTTTCTCTCCTCCATGTGAGGATAAAATATGACAGCCATCTGTAAACCAGGAAGACAGCCTTCACCAAGAACCCAACCATGTTGACTCCCTTATTTCAGATTTGCAGCCTACAGATCGGTGAAAAACAAATGTTTCTTGTTTTAGCCACGGAATCTATTTTTTCTGTTATAGCAGCCCACATTGACTAAGAAAATACTCAACCCTTTATTTGATAGATGAAGATAGTATCAGACAAAGTATCATATGAGCAAAAACCTAAGATTTATGTGTGATCATTTTACATTGGAGCAGCGACTGAAACTTGAGACCAAAACCACTAGCTAACATCAGCATGTCAACCCAAAACATTTGGGACAGTAATGAAGATACCGCAAATGAATTGTTTTAATATATAATCAAGACAAAGTTATCATCATAATTATAGGAAAAAAATCCACTAAATTTAGTTTATGAGAAATTCATGATTCATTGTATACCTTGATACTGGGCTTAAAGCAGCAATCCTAATTCTAGATCTACCTTCAAGTCTGGGTCAGAGTTCTCAAATGCTGCCAGTTTCATGTCAGGACTGGCTTAATATTGAAGGTAACTGAGCATTGCTAATATCTGACTGAAGCTGAAAGAGGTAAAAATCAGGGTTATAACTTTGGGAAAACTGACCTGGTGTCAACCTCCATCCCTTTCATTTCAAATGGGAAGGTATCACAATTATAAGCTATTAGCAGTCTTTAATAACTTGTGGATAATTTCTTTTTTTTCTTTTTTTTTAAGAGTCAGGGTCTCTGTCACCTAGGCTGGAGTGCAGTGGTGCAATTGTTACAGAATCTTTGGGGTGTCGATTTTCTGGTTGGAAACCTCTTGTGGTTCGTGGCATCTTTGCCCGAGTTCTTGTCCTGCATCTAAGAAGAATGGTGTAGGTAGACAAGTGAAGGGTGAATAGAGAGGAGCTTTATTAAGTGTTAGAACAGCTTAGAGGAGACCCATAGTGGGTAGCTCCTCTCTGTAGGTTGTTTTGCCAAGTGTTCAGCTCTCAGCAGAAAGGGAAACCCTGGAGAGGGTTGCTCCTCTCTGTAGCTGATAGTTCCCAGACATCTCTGTAGCTCTCTGAAGCATTCAGCAGAGAAAGTAGCTGGCCCTCCCATTGTCTCCAGCTATCAGCAGAGAGGGTAGCTCCTTTCTGCAGCTAGTCTTCCCTCCTCTGTCTTCTGCCCTGTTCTGGCTGAGTCCTAGGCTTTTATGGACATCAGAGGGAAGGAAGTGTATGCCCATTGGTCCATGGGCAGCCATGGGTGGGCCCAGGAAAAAGCACCCTGAGTTTCCCCTCCAGTCTGCAGGACTGGCAGCCTAGCCTGCAGGTGGGGCTTCACTGGGGACCCACCTCCTTCCACCCAGGAGCCTGTCTGCCTCCCACAGCCATCCATGGCACCCAGACTGCTGGCATCAAGGGGCACTTGTAGGCCAGTGCCAAGTCACCCTCAGACCCCACAGCTTCCCCTCCCATGCTCCTGCTCCTCAGTGCCCAAAGTCCAGAGGAGGCTGAGGTGGCAGGGGGCTGGCATGTCAGCACTGCTCCCAATGTGTGCACACCTGGCTGGGCTGTGACAGTGCCCTGCTGGATCCCAACCCCACTCTGACATCAGAGCACAGAGCCAGGAGCTGGGAGAGGCCAGGCAGCAGGAGGAGGCATCTCCAAGCCTGCAAGGGGCTGGGTGGGGGGGGTTCCCAGACTCCCCAAGAGTGCAAGGGTGCCTGAGTCTGCAGCATTGGTTTGGGTGGCTGGGTGGTGGACTGGGGCAGGGGCAGAGTAGGAAAGTTGGATAAATTCCTGTCTGCTCCGTGGAGTGGGAGGCCCAGGTCTACAGCTACAGCTGCAGTTTGGGCAGCTGCAGCAGCACCCAGGAAGCTCCCATTCCAACTCGGAAGGGGCAGGGCTCCCACTTGTCCCTGTCCTTCCAACTCCAGGGAGCATATAACCCCGGCCACACCTCCCCACACCTCCCCACACAGCAGCCGCTGCCATCGCGATCATAGCTCATTGTAGCCTCAAACTCCTGAACCTAAGTAATCTTTTTACCTCGGTCTCCCCAATAGCTGGGGACACAAGCATGTGCCACAATGCCCATCTAATTTTTTTTTGACTTTTTGTAGAGAATGTGGTCTGGCTATATTTCCCAGGTTCATCTCTAATTCCTGCCCTTAAGCAATCTTCCTGCCTCATCCTCCTAAATGGCTGGGATTACAGGCATGAGCGACCATGCCCAGCTCCTGGTAAATCCTTCCTTAATCAAAGTCTTCACCAGCAGCCTTACTTACCACCATCTTCCCAGATGATCTCAAGTATCCAAAGAAATTAAAAGTAGCTTCTGCTGACAAAGCTGTTGGGTTCCCTGATATTGTTCAAGAATAAAATTATGCTAGGTCTTCATTAGCTAGCTCTTCTTCTGTAACAGTCTCTTTCTATGTATGAATCAAAACTCATGCAACTTTTTAAAGAACTATTCCTAAAAACTTTCTCCCTTCCCAGTCAGAATTAATGTATTATTTATGCATTTAAAGGACTATATAAGTAGGACATGGTTTGGGTATATCACAGCACTTATGGCCATTTACTTCGTGGTTCAGTGATTTCTGTGCGCTTCTGACTTGTATATACTTTCAGCCCTTGTCAATGTAGTGGTTGTAGCTTTCCCAACTTAAACCTATCTGTACTAAAAATACAAAAATTAGCCAGGCATGGTGGCATGTGCCTGTAATCCCAGCTACTCGGGAAGATGAAGCAGGAGAATTGCTTGAACCTGGGAAGCAGAGGTTGCAGTGAGCTGAGATTGTGCCACTGCACTCCAGCCTGGGCAACAGAGCAAGATTCCGTTAAAGAAAGAAAGAAAGAGAGAGAGAGAGAAGGGAAGGGAAGGGAAGGGAAGGGAAGGGAAGGGAGGAAGGAAGGAAGGAAGGAAGGAAGGAAGGAAGGAAGGAAGGAAGGAAGGAAGGAAGGAAGGAAGGAAGGAAGGAAGGAAGGGAGGGAGGGAGGAAGAAAGGAAGGAGGAGGTCTTTGGGATGTGAGTAGGTCATGGGGGGTGGGGAGCCCTCATGAATGGGTTAGCACCCTTATAAAAGAACCCTTAGGGAGCTACTTTGCCCCTTTTGCCCTTATGCCATGTGAAGATGCAGCAGTAAGTTTGAGAAACAAACCTCATCAGATAACAACTCTGCTGGTTCCTTGATCTTGGACTTCCCAACCCCCAGAATGGAGAACAATAATTTCTGTTTATAAATTACCCAGTCTAAGGTAATTTGTTACAGCAGTCCAAATGGACTCAAGCAGGTTGTAAACACTTGAAAAAAATGAGTATCTGTATTGAGTCACATGTTTTAGCCAAAGTTTGCTTGTAGGAATACAGCCTATGACCAAAGAATTAATAGCTAACTCTCATTTGAATGGCCAAGATTTGCTCTCTATTTCCAATATTTATTTTTGTGCCTGTATGTTGGACACAGACAAATTTTTATAAAACCAGAAAAGTTCAATAGTCTTTCATTCTCTGCTTTCACTAACTTCTTTTAAGTATATTTCAACAATTATCTTAATATTGTCACCAGTAGATTAAGAATACTGTTATAAACACTCTATTTCTATTTATTCAAAGCTTGAATTGAGCAAACTGCTAATAACATTTTTTAATTAGCATTGCAACCATATTCACCTACCATATTTTTCCCTCTCCTTTGCTTTCTGGGCCATTACTCACTTTCACAATTTGTATGTGACTCACTATTCTACACCTACTTTTCCTTTACCTTAAAATATTTTTTATTTAATACATTTACATTTTTTCTCCTTTTGCTTTTGGAATTGTATTACTGTCATGGTGGGGGGTGTGGAGTTCTTTTCCTTTTTCAAGAGTTTCTCACAATTCTTGACCAAAGCCCTATCCCCTGAAGTGAGTAATAGTCTTCACTGAATTACGGCGTCACATTTTTACATCTGGCTAAAATAGTAAACACTAATTGTGTTCCGTAGCTAATTGATAATTGTTAAAATAAATATAACAATTTATTAAATTATAGAAAATGATCATTTTAAGATTCCTTATGCTTGTAATATTTGTAAATAATATGGGTTATCACCTCTTTCTGTAGCTAATCGTATAGGGAGCACTTGTAGTTAGTGGCATGTTTCTTAACACATTTCTCGTATCAAGAATAACAAATACAATTCAGTGGGGAGTGGAGAAAAGAAATTAAGTGTGGCTGCACCGGCGGGTAACAATTGCAGCCACTTTGTCAAGGATAAAACAATCATCAATGAGCTATACAGATTGTTTGTCACCAGAATAACTGAATCAAGAGGTTCCAGCTCATTAATTTTTTTCATTCCCATATGCCTGAACATCTGAAACATGAAGAACTAGTGTGTATGTGTTAATAGGCAAAGCTGTAGTAATAACTTCTACAGTTATCTATTTTCCTATTACTATCTAATTTTTACACAAAAATTATCTAATTTTTACACGAAAATACTCCAGATGAATATTGACAGAAACTCAGAAAGAAGTATGGCATAAACTAATATAAAGGTAAAGTAGTAGTGGCAGAAAGTTAGATCTTAAAAGTTTTTACAATGGGAGCATTATTGTAATAATGGGAGCCATGTATAAGTTTGTTTTGAAATGATAATGTACAGCTAAACGAGTATAATGCTCAAATTTTTGTACGTATAGTTTTTGTAATTCAACAAGTAGGGTTAAGAGGCAATAAGAATTATACACAATGTTGGATTTTATTTCATGTCTGTTCCTCTTGTCAGACATTGCCATCTTTCCCATGTTTCATCAGGTGTTCAGTAAGTTAACAACATTCACTCTGAAAAGTACCACATGATTTATTGTATAAATAGAGTTGGAAATACACTGTGGTTCCTCATATCCTCAAGCTTATAATTCAGTTTGGAGACTACACTATATAAATGTAGAAATGCCATAATTATGCTTATAAATTGACTTTTTAAAACATGCAAATTAATATGGTAGAAACTGAATACATAAGTATGGGGGTGCCATATAAAGTAATGATCAATGCCAGTAGGTTTAATCAAGGAAAGTTTCTTGGGGAAGTGAATTCTAAACAGAATTTGATATATTTGTTTCTTTAGCACTCATTTTATGTTTTCTAATTATAAATATAATGTATTCTCATATTCTCAAGGTAATAAATTTGCAAATTTTAAATTAGTAGGAAGAGTAAGAGGAACTAAGATCCCACTGTCCAAAGGTAATCATTATTCAGGTCCTGCTCTTTTCCTTCCATCTGGTTCTCTGATATTTTCTTCACGGTTGGCGTTATATCACATATTCAATATTGTAACCCACTTTGTGTTTCAGTCAGTGTCTATACATACAACTTTGAATGACACAAATGTCTCATAGAAACTAAGTTTAATCAAATTTAAAAACTAAGTTTAATGCCAGTCTATATCAAGGTACCGTTTCCTTCTAGCTAAATATTTAGGCTTTTCCAAATTTTGTTAACATAAACAACTCCAAAAATATTTTTGTTAACATTTTTTCTTAGTGCTATTTTCCTAAGGTAGACTTTAACAATTTACCATAATAAATTATATCAAATGATCATTTTAAGGTTCCTTATACTTGTAACATTTGTAAATAATATGAGTTATCACCTCTTAGTTATTTCTGCTTGATATTTTATTACATTGTTCAGAATTCCCAGAATAGTAACATAATGCTAATTATTAATTCTTACTTTCCTTCTCATGTTAATAGTTATTAATTTTGTAAATATGATGTTATTAGCAAATTTTAGATTGCCATCCTTAATATATTAGTTAGACATTAGTAATTCCACATTTCTCTATAATTGTATTTTTCTTTTTAATCAGAAATCAATCTTGAATTTTGTTCAATAATTTTATGATATTTATTCTGATTTTTATATTACTTTCCATTAATATGTTGGTAAGGTTTTCTAAGATTTTCGATATGTTTATCTGAAAGAAGTTCTGTAATTGTCTTCACTGTTGCCATTATCAGATTATATATCAGATTTACAAAAGTTCTGTTAAAAATTTGGCTTCCCCCCCATTTTTCTACGTCATTGAACATTTTGTTGACATTTCACATTTCTTGATTATTGAAGGAAATCTTTAAGTCCATTGCTTGTAAAGGTTTTTTTGGAGGAAAGTTACTCTTTTTTTAGTATATACTACTTTATTGTTGCTATATTCATCTATTAAAGTTAAATTATCTACTTTGTTAAGACTTAAAATATTAATATATCATACTATTAACTTATAACTTTAAATATCTTCACATCTGTTGTTATATGCTTTATTTCTAATTTTTAAATGTGTAGTTTATCTTGACTAAATTTTATCGACACTTATCTATTTTATGGTTGTTTCTTTTTTAAACAAGCCAGTCAGGATTTCGCAATTGTATTTTTTCTGATTTATGATTTTATTGTTATTGTTACCCTCATATATCTTGGTGTTTTAAATATATTTTTATAACTTCTTAAATTTGATGCTGTTTATGTTCTTCTTTTTTTAAGTAGACATTTACCTATTCTTTCTTCACCCACTTACGTTTGAGTCACCTGCAATATGTCAGCTTCTACATTCCCTGATCTTCCTTGCTGCCTTCCCTTATTTCTTCCTACAATCCACGCACGATGACTTCTAATTGGCTCTCATGGAACCCTACACTTCTGTTATCACAGCACAGGCTATTGCATTGTGCAAACGGATGGGCAACTAAGAGCACTTTCAGGACTTTATCATAATGTTTCAAAGTCACATTTTTTTGTTTAAGAGACAGGGTTGTGCTCTATCACCTAGCCTGGGGGAGTACAATGGTGTAATCATGGTTCCCTGCAGCCTGAAACTCCTGGGTTCAAACAATCCCCCCACTTCAGCCTCTAGAATAGCTCGGACTGCAAGGGTGTGCCACCACACCCCACTAATTTTTTGCTTTTTATTTTTGTAGAGATGGGGTCTCACTCTGTTGACCAGGCTGGTCTTGACTTCCTGGCCTCAAGTGATCTTCCCAGCTTGGCCTCCCTAAGTTCTGAAATTACAGGCATGAGTCACGACAACTGGTCTGAAAATTCTTAAATCCACTCATGGGCTATCTTCTAACTGTTTCCTTCCTCTATTTATGTCCCCAGTAAATTTCAACTCATTCTTCAAATCTGGCCTCTGAGTGACCTTTCCAGAGATTCTCCAATGTATCCAAGTAAATAAAATAACTGACTTCTATTTTTTTCCATTTTATTTTATGATTAAATCTCAAAATATTGAAATAAACAATATATCCTAAGTAGTTTTTGTTTCTATCTCAAGTTCTAGATTTTGAGGCCTTTGAAGATAGAAACAATGGAACCAGGTCCTTGCACACAGGAGTTAATCAGTAAGCATTTGTTGAATAAACAATAACAGGACATCTTTCCACTTTCCTAAAACTCATCAAAGAATTGTTACTCATTCTGATCCATCTTCCCTTGTGATGAGACCAAACCACTCACTGTGGTCAACTCCATTCAAAAATTAAAAAGTGGGGGATTTCCAGAGGTAAAAACTGTGGACAAAACTATTTGAAATATTCATGTATTTATGAACCGATTCATTAAAAAAGTCTCACTATTAATATTTGTTAAATGCCTACACATCATTAGGAACTGTGTGTATAGCAGAGAACAAAACAGAAAAATTTATGGTCACATGAAATATATATTGTAGAGGACAGAAGAAATGGTCTGATAAGAATCAGGAAAGAACAAGGAATGTCCAGATTAAATCATAACCTTTATGTAGAATAAGAGTGAAATCACTGTAAGCTATGTTGATATTTGACCAGGCTACTTGAACACTTTTAGATAAGTGCTTTAAAGCCATTGGTGGCTTTTGAACAAGGAACTACTGTGGTTACTGAATTTCATGACAGAATGCAATAGAAATGGAAAATGTACGTATAAATATTCTCAGGCCCCAGTGTGCCATATCAAGGAAACTTTGCAACTTTCCAGCTGACAGAGAATAGAAATACGAGATGTGACAATGGAAATGATAATGAAAGGATGAATGTTAAATACATTACAGAGGAGCAAGAAATGGCAAGAATTGACAAATGATGAATTAAGCAAGGTGTGAAAAAATGAGAAGTCAGGTGAGTAAGAAGGGAGGGGGAATAAAATCATGCATCACTTAATAATAGAGATACTTTCTGAAAAATACATTGTTAGGCAATTTCATTTTCCTGCAAACCTCATAGAGTGTACTTACACAAACCTAAATAGGAGCCCACTACTACACAACTAGGCAATATGGTATAACCTATTGCTCCTACGCTACAAAATTTATAGCATGTTACTTTACTGAATACTGTAGGCAATTGTAACACAATGGTAGATATTTGTGTTTCTAAACATACATCAACATAGAAAAGGTACAGTAAAATACAGTAAGATAGTCTTATAGGTCTACCATTGTATATACAAGTCTGTCATTGACCAAATATTGTTATGTGGTACATGACTGTAATATGGTATCATTTTGAGCAGAAAGTCTCAACCTTCACAGTTGAGGCACACTGATAAAAACTATAATAAGAAATATAATACTGATTACAAAATCTCATAATTATGAGTAATTTGTTCTTTCATAAATTTAAGAGAATTTCCCCAGAATAACACCACTCACTTTCATTCCTGTATGCTTTTCTTTAAAAATAGAAAGAAAAGTTGGTGAAAATATGGCTAAAGTTGGAACTTCTCTCTCTTCTACCCTGGCTGCAGCATTAGTTAATAAGTATAATTTTTATGACTGTAAAAATTAAATATTTCTCTTTCTGGACTTTACTTTTCCAGAAGGAGAATCTTTGGAGGAAAAGCCAATCTGTGAGGCAATAAAGGAAAAGTGTTAATGTTTATGCCATATGAACCTTTAGAAGGAAGTCATTTTTTGACGGAAGCTTGCTTGTATCAATACATCCATGCATGGAAAGAAATATTCTCTTCGACATCCCCATGTCTCTTGTATGCTATCCTATCCCACCAGTCCTGAATTAGTGCTCTTGCTCTGCAGCTAACTCTCTACAGTTCCTCTTTCTGAAGTCCGAATCTCTCTCTTGAATGTTTCTGGCCTCAGTACCTACCCTGTAAACAAACTTAACCTGATCCACTTACAGACTAGATAGTTTTTTGGTCCAAAAGATAGTTCATGGAATTTCCCTAATAAATATGTATTAGTTTATATTACTTTAACAATTGATTTTCATTGATCCTAATGAGGATTGGCTATTAGTTCATTACTATGTGTATTTTGTAAAGATATATATGGCTGGCAGAAAAGAAGATATTTTATGCCATAAAATATTATGAGATAATTTTTTAAAAATAAGACTATGTTTTTCCTGAAACACGCTATTTCTATAAACATAGCTTTCATGAAATTTTGTTTATCATGATACCTTGATGGTTACCTTGTCGTATGCTGACTATATTAATAAAGTTAGAGATTCTATGAAGGTTTAAGATAATTTCTCTCTCTCTCTTTTTTTTTCTTTAAGTTCTGGGACAGAACACGTGCATAGGTTTGTTGCATAGGTACACGTGCAGGTTTGTTACATAGGTACACATGTGCCATGGTGGTTTGCTGCACCTATCAACTCATCATCTAGGTTTTAAGCCCCACATGCATTAGGTATTTATTCTAATACTCTCCCTCCCCTTGCTCCACACCCTCTGACAGGCCCTGGTGTGTGATGTTCCCCTCCCTCTGTCCATGTGTTCTCATTGTTCAACCCCCATTTATGAATGAGAACATGCAGTGTTTGGTTTTCTGTTCCTGTGTTAGTTTGCTGAGAACAATGGCTTCCAGCTTCATCCATGTCCCTGCAAAGGACATGAACTCATTCTTTTTCATGGCTGCATAGTATTCCGTGGTGTATATGTGCCACATTTTCTTTATCCAATCTATCATTGATAGGCATTTGGATTGGTTCCAAGTCTTTGCTATTGTAAATAGTGCTGCAATAAACATACGTGTGCATGTGTCTTTACAGTAGAATGATCTATAATCTTTTGGGTATATACCCCGTAATGAGACAGCTGGGTCAAATAGTATTTCTGGCTCTAGATCCTTGAGGAATTGTCACACTGTCTTCCACAATGGTTGAACTAATTTACACTCCCACCAACAGTGTAAAAGCATTCCTATTTCTCCACAGCCTTGCCAGAATCTATTGTTTCCTGACATTTTAATAAACATCATTCTAATTGGCGTGAGATGGTATCTCACTGTGGTTTTGATTTGCATGTCTCTAATGACCAGTAATGATGAGAGTGTTTTCATATGTTTATTGGCCACATAAATGCCCCTTTTTTTTTTTTTTGAGTCGGGTTTTCACTCTTGTTGCCTAAGCTAAAGTAGTAACGGCACGATCTTGGCTCACTGCAACCTCTGTCTCCTGGGTTCAAGCGATTCTCCTGCCTCAGTCTCCCAAGTAGCTGGGATTACAGGCATGCATCACCATGCCCAGCTAATTTTTTGTATTTTTAGTTGAAATGGGGTTTTGCCATGTTAGCCAGGCTGATCTCAAACTCCTGACCTCAGATGATCTGCCCACCCTGGCCTCCCAAAGTGCTGGGATTACAGGTGTGAGTCACCATGCCCGGACTTAAATGTCTTCTTTTGATAAGTGTCTGCTTATATCCTTCACCCACTTTTTGATGGGGTTGTTTTTTTCTTGTAAATTTAAGTTCCTTGTAGATTCTGGATATTAGACCTTTGTCTAATGAGTAGATTGCAAAAATGTTCTCCCATTCTGTAGGCTGCCAGTTCACACTCATGATAGTTTATTTTGCTGTGTAGAAACTTTTTAGTTTAATTAGATTCCATTTGTCAATTTTGGCCTTTGTTGCAATTGCTTTTGGTGTTTTAGTCATGAAGTCTGCTCATCCCTATGTCCTGAATGCTATTGGCCAGGCTTTTTTCTAGGGTTTTTGTGGTTTTAGGTCTTTAATCTGTCTCAAGTTAATTTTTGTATAAGGTGTATGGAAGGGGTCCACTTTCTGTTTTCTGCCTATGACTAGCCAGTTTTCCCAGCACCATTTATGAAATAGGGAATCCTTTCATCGTTGCTTGTTTTTGTCAGGTTTGTTGAAGACCAGATGGTTGTAGATGTGTGGTGTTATTTTTGAGGTCTCTGTTCTGTTCCTTTGGTCTATATATTTGCTATGTACCAAAACCATGCTGTTTTGGTTACTGTAGCCTTGCAGTATGGTTTGAAGTCAGGTAGCGTGATGCCTCCAACTTTGTTCTTTTTGCTTAGGATTGTCTTGGCTATATGGGCTCTTTTTCATTTCCATATGGAATGTAAAGTGATTTTTTTCTAATTCTGTGAAGAAAGTCAACGGTAGCTTGATAGGATTAGCATTGAATCTATAAATTATGTTGAGCAGTATGGCCATTTTCATTATATTGATTCTTCCTATCTGTGAGTATGGATTTTTTTTTTCCATTTGTTTGTGTCCTCTCTTATTTTCTTGAGCAGTGGTTTATAGTTCTCCTTGAAGAGGTCCTTCGTGTCCCTTATAAGTTCTATTCCTAGGTAATTTATTCTCTTTGTAGTAATTGTGAATGGGAATTGACCCATTATTTGGCTCTCTGTTTGTCTATTATTGGTGTATATGAATACTTGTGATTTCTTCACATTGATTCTGCATCCTGATACTTTGCTGAAGTTGCTTATCAGCTTAAAGAGTTTTGGTGCTGAGACGATGGAGTTTTCTATGTATACAGTCATGTCACCTGCAAACAGACACAATTTGACTTCCTATTCCTATTGGATACCTTTTATTTCTTTCTCTTGCCTGATTGCCCTGGCCATAACTTCCAATCCTATGTTGAATAGGAGTGGTGAGAGAGGGCATCCTTGCCTTGTGCCAGTTTTCTAAAGGAATGCTTCCAGCTTTTGCAATAAATGTTTATTGTGTTGAAGTTTTGTGAAAATAGTAGATTAGATTTTTCTACTAGTTGGGTATCTTAAAAAATCATTCAGTACTCAGTTTTTAAATTTTAAGTAAATGAGATCACAAGTCACTAATTAAAATAATAATGAGAGTACTATAAGTATTCCAAAATAGTTGTTTCTAGTGGTGATATTTAGGGTGTATATTTGGTTTGGATTTTGTGCATATGTATTTCTAAGTTATCTACAGTGAACACGTTTGTGGTGTAATTTTTAAAGATCACTTTATTTACATCAAACACTCTGTTTCTTTTTTGTGATAGCTTGTGCCTGACCTAATTCTACATTAGTGAACAGATTGAAGAAGTGAGGAGACATCAGATAGATATAGACCCTTCACCAAGGAGTCCCCCTGCAGTGCCACAGGGGCAGTAGGCTCACTTATTCCATATCCTTGGCATTTGCAGGGATAGACGTACACAGGGAGGCATGGGGAATTCCTGAGGAGCAAGGGCAGATGGTCAAAAAAATCTGATGGGAAAAATTGCAGTGCCATAGACCCTCTGTCTTTTAATGGAAACTCAGGGATGGATGGCCTAGCCATAAACTATTAATAGTACCTCTGGGAAATAATAATACTCAATATGGGGCCCATCAAAACTGTTTCTCAAATTTAAAAGAGCCTCAGGGTTGCAGAACTGGGACTTAGAAATAGTAGAGGCAATTATATTTTAAATGGATGGCCACAAAACCCTGATTCTGGGTTAGTATGGTTTGCCTCCTCAGTAAATACGACATGGGATCATAGAAGTAAAAGTATTTTGAGCCTGGCATTTTACACATAGAAATGTGAATCCATTTTTAAGTTTAAAAATGCAAATCAATAGAAAATATGTGGTTTTATACATGGGATTTTGGTTTAAGGACTACATTTTAGTGCAGTCTTCTACTTAACAAAATATATCTGCATTCAAAACAAATTATTTGCTATGAAACAGATAGTGAAATTTATCAGGGTCTTAATATTATGAATTAAATTTTATATTTTGAGGTTATTACCCTGGTTTGGATTTTGTACATTTACACACCACCTTATAGAAGTGGTTTTCAAACTGTAATATGGGACAACTGAGTGTCCACAAACTCAAAACTATTTTTATAATAATGCTAGGACTGCACAAGTGTACAGCAGAATTTTGCAAAGGCCATATATGTGTATTATCAAAACAGATTGAATGCAGACACAGATATGAGATTCCTATTGTCTTTATTTAAGCCAAACATTAAAGGCATTTGCAAAAATATAAAGCACTAATCTTTTAACTAATTTTTTGCTTTGGAAAATATACTTTTAACGAAAATGTCATTTATTTTAATAGGTAATAAGTTAATTTTACGAATTAATATTTTTAAGAATTAATTTTGTTTTTAATTTTGAACATGATAAATATAGACAGATCAAACCAACATATATTAAAGTTTTTTTCATTGTAAAGAGGTCCTGACATCAAAATGTTTGAGATTCCATCTACACCTCCAAGGTTGTATCTGTTGTTCATATAATTAAACACCAATTGATAAGACTATTCATTTCTTATTTTTATAATATTAGATGCTTTCTTTAGACCAGGGATCAGCAAACTTTTTATAAAAGGCCATATAGGTGTGTAAGTATTTAGATTTCATGGGCCATACATTCTCTGTTGCAACTAGTCAATTCTATCATTGTAGTGCAAAAGCAACTATAGGTAATATGTAAGCAAATAAGTGTGACTGTGTTCAAATAAAACTTTATTAACAAAAACAGAGGGTGGGCCAGATTTATTTCACAGGCCCTAAATTACCAATTCTTGCCCTAATTCCAACTCTTGCCCTGGTCCCAAATGTGTGCTTCAGAGTGTGTGTGTGCATGTGTGTGTGTGTGTGTGTATGTGTATGTGCATGCACGTGCATGGGGAGGAGGAAGTTACAAAGAAAATTAATATTTATTGATCATCTATTATGTGTTTGGCATTTACTAACAACTATATACTTTATATATTATTTAAATAGTTATATTGTTGTGTGTTCATTTTAAACAGTAATATTAAACCTCATTTTACAGATAAGGAAACTTGATATAAAAATGTGACACACACTAAATAGTGACACGCATTTAGCAGAACAGTAACTTGGGTTTGTATTCCAGTGTGTCTGTCTTCCAGGATGCCATGAGGCTTGTCATCACTATCAGCACAAGCAGCAGCAACAGCAACAGCAACCCCTCACATGTTCATAGTACTTTTTAGAACACAAGGTACATTCACATTGATTACCTCATTTGATTTTCACCCCCAACTCCAGAAAAAACTTCCAGAAAGACCAGGTAATAGTATCCTCAATTCATAGATCAAGAAAATAGGATTCAGATTGTGTGATTTGCAATTAGTAGGTAGCAGAGCTTCAATTCTGACCAGTATTTTTTGACTCTCAATCCAAATGTCCTGTTTTTCTAGATGACTTTGCAGAGTTTGCCAATTTTATGATTCCTGATAATCAAATATTTCTCCTTTTTTGTACCTAATCTCTAAGCACATCACTTCAAAGTTATGAAATTTTTCCTTCTCCAATAGAGATGTACAGAATGGAGCATAGAGTGGAAATATGCATTTTATCTCCATCACTGTGAAATAAAACTTGTGCTGAATCAATGGGGAAGCATCAAAGGTCAAATAAATGAAAAAGGCCTCAGTTCAGAATTAGTAACATTTTCAAAGATATATTCTTCTTTGAAGCAGAAAGTAATGGAGCTACTAGGCTACTTGAGCGACCCAGAATTATAGTAGCTTTCTTTTCTTTACATCTACAATAAATGAAAGTAGAAACTATAGCTTCCCAAAGAACCTTGACTATAAACTGTGAACCTCTTGTTGACCATTTATAAGTCCCACAGTTACAAGTTGACTCACCTCTTGGTGAAAAGTTAATGTTTTCTACATGGTAGAGTTAAAGATCTGAGATGAGTAAATATTTGCTTCAAGAAAGAATAGTTTACAAACATATAAATTGAAATATAGTTAATAATTTTTTCCTGAGCAATGATAGTTAATGCAAGAAACAATTAAACCAAACAGTGTAAAACCCAAATTGATGGTAAGCTTTAAAAGAAAAGTAGCCAATATCCTATTTGGTAATAATGCAACTGATAAAGGGACTATTCAAGGTTCCAAGTTTCCCCAGCATATTCCCCTTATGGGATCAACTTTAACTAAAAATGTCTTTAGAACGTTCCTTTCACTATTTTCTGTACTGAACATCCCCATGCTGCCCATCAGCCATGCAGACATTCTTCACTGTCTAGATTATTCCTCCTCTCATTTAATCTCACATGCATCCCCTGCCAGCTCCAAGCAGGCCTTTTGGTATAATGGCAGTGGGGAAGCATGATAGCTCACTTCTAACTTTTATCACTTCTTCTGACATCAGAGACCAAGAGAGAAGACAATTTAATGAAAAGCTGGCTTACATCACTGGAGTCTGTAGAGAGAAACATAAGGGAAAGAAAAGTTAATTTACATCTCCAGCAGATCTTTATCCTACAATAGCTATTTGATTGTGGAAGACTCAGTCAAAAGAAAAATGAAAGTCAAATTGCTTGAAGCACTGAACTAGGCAAAACACTCAACAATGTACCACAGCAGCCAATATCTCTCTGGCAGGGCTGAAGCCTAGGTGGTCTACTATGTGTTTTGCGTCATAATTTTCATGTTTCTCTGATAATTACAACTTGGATTTCTTGCTGTGTTATTATCTTCATTCTGAGAAACTACTTAGAATTCTTAAGTGAAAACCTGTAGCAATCAAGCCGAAAGGACTGTGAAAGGAAAAGGTGAATGCTGAGACATTCAGCCACTTGTTATTATTTTATTTAAAGCCAGATATTAACTGAAATTTTGACTGGTTTTCACTGTGGTGTTTTAAAAATTCCTCTCATGGAATTTCAAATTGAAGATAAACATAACTTTATTTATTTTTTATTTTTTAATTTTTATTTATTTATTTATTTTGAGATGGAGTCTCGCTCTGTTGCCCAGGCTGGAGTGCAGTGGCCAGATCTCAGCTCACTGCAAGCTCCGCCTCCCGGGTTCACGCCATTCTCCTGCCTCAGCCTCCCGAGTAGCTGGGATTACAGGCGTCCGCCACCTCGCCCGGCTAGGTTTTGGTATTTTTTAGTAGAGACGGGGTTTCACCGTGTTAGCCAGGATGGTCTAGATCTCCTGACCTTGTGATCCACCCGTCTCGGTCTCCCAAAGTGCTGGGATTACAGGCTTGAGCCACCGCGCCCGGCCAAACATAACTTTAGAAATGGTGAAAATATGACAATGAAAACGCAGTAGTTGATTTCTTAAGCTGGTTTCGACTCCAAGAGTGAAATCCTTGGTGCAGAAGAGTTCAGTTTAACAGCCTACCTGGCAACCATGTAAGGGACCTGCCTCAGAGGCAAAACACCCTTAAAATGAGATAACTTGAGATAACTTCATCACCTCAGAAGAATTCCTATATTAGACTTTCTTATGACAATTTCTGCTTTAGAAAGCTTTGGTTTTCAAAGTCCACCGTGCCTAAAAATTACCTGGCTTCAAAAATAATATGCTGAGGGACAGAAACCAGAAACAAAAGTTTGCTTACTATAGGTTCCATTTTTATGAGACTCAGGAACAGAAATAACCAATGTAAGCTGAGAAAAGTTAAAAATTCACTTAGTATAGTTGATATATCAAGGGGAGTTGACTAGAAAGGGGCAAGAGAAACTTTCTAGAATGATGGCAATGCTTTATATCTTGGTCTGGGTATCCATCACACATTATTTTCTGTATGTAATTATGTTTCCATGAAATATTATTTTTAAAATAATCCACTGGATACCCTGTTCAAAATGCAGATTCTTGAAAGACAACTTCAGAGATTCTGAGTTAAAAGATTTAAGGGGATTGAGTCCCAGAATCTACAATTTAATTTCAAACCAGTTAATCCTTGGATCACACTTTGAAGTTTGCTTATAAAGTGAATAGTGCTTTAGTTTTAGACAGAGGTGGTCTGGGACATTCCTGAAGCATATTGGAGATTTCTGTTAAGCTTCAGGAGGATATACTAGGTTCTCTCCCTTCATTTCTGCATTAAAATTAGGTGGATTGTTCTGCTGCTACCTCTAGTCTCCTGGGGGTAATTTAGGTGGAGTAATCATTCCTGTCTACTGTCTTGCTGATGTGTGTCCTTATTTGTTTGGTTCTCACATAGACTGCTCCTAGAGTTGAATTCTAATTTTGATGGCTTACACCAGAGATGCTGCATTTCTTGTTTTCAAGCTCCTAGAGTAATTGGCTGAGTTGTCAAGGGTCATGAGAAGACCATGAAACTTGGGAATATTGATGATTATATATGTGTGTGTGTGCACATATACACACACATATAAATGGAATTAGTATTTTCTTTATGCAACAGAAACTTCTGTTATCTGGAGGTTAACAAATTTTAAAAGAAAGGCTGAAAAGATAACCATTATAATGACATATTTTTTCATTTATTTTTTAAGATTTTAATGTATTATTTTTTAAATGATACAAGTGCTTTTTATATGTATTTTAAACAAAAAAGCAATTTCAGGGTAATTTGTTAAGTGTTTGAGAATAATTACCAAAATAAATATTACTAAATACTATGCATACATGAAACAAAAAAGCTTTATATAGAATTCAAGACACTAAAGAACTATTTTCTAAAAAGAAATTATCTGATTTAATCAAATCATGAAAATATGGCTTTTAATAATATCATTGATAATTAGCATTTTTACTGCAATTTTAAAAATTATTTCTTTTTTGTCTTTTTTATTTTTGTATTCTAAACTTCTGTGGTTACATAATAGGCACATACATTTATGGAGTGAGTGAGTTGTTTTGATACAGGCGTGCCATGCATAATAATCACGTCACGGAAAGTGGAGTATCTATCCCCTCAAACATTTATTTTTGTGTTATAAACAAACCAATTATATTCTTCTAGTTATTTTAGAATATACAATTAAATTATTATTGACTATAGTCATCCTGTTATGTTATCAAATATAGTTCTTATTCATTCCTTCCAACTATTGTTTTGTACCCATTAACCATTCCACCTCCCCTCTCACACTCCCACTACCCTTTATAGACTCGTAACCATCCTTCTGTACCCTGTGTCCATAAGTTCAATTATTTTGATTTTTAGATTTCACAAATAGTGAGAATATGTGATGTTTTTCTTTCTGTGCCTGGCTTATTTCACTTAACATAATGACCTCTAGCTTCATCCATGTTGTTGCAAATGACAGGAACTGATGCTTTCTTATGGTTGAATAATACTCCATTGTATATAACGTACATTTTCTTTATCCATTTATTTGTTGATGGACACTTATGTTTCATCCAAATCTTAGTGGTTGTAAACAATACTGCAACAAACATGATAGTGTACATATTGCTTCAATATACTGATTTCCTTTCTTTCAAGTATATACCCAGCTGTGGGTTTGCTGGATCATATGGTAGTTCAATTTTTAGTCTTTTGAGGAACTTCCAAACTGTTCTCCATAGTGGTTCTACTAATTTACATTCCCACCAACAGTGTATGAGGGTTCCCTTTTCTCCACATCCTCATCAGCATTTATTGTTGTGTCTTTTGAATATAAGCCATTTTAACTGGGGTGAGATGATATCTCATTGTAGTTTTGATTTGCATTTCTCTGATAATCAATGATGTTAAGCACCTTTTTATATGCCTGTTTGCCATTTGTGTGTCTGCTTTTGAGAAATAGCTATTCAAATCTTTTGCCTTTTGTTTTTAGTTGGGTTATCAAAATTTTTTTCCTATAGAATTGTTTGAGCTTCTTATGTATTCTAGTTATTAATCCCTTATCAGATGGGTAGTTTGCAACTATTGTTTCCCATTCTGTTTGTTATCTCTTCACTTTGTTGATTGTTTCCTTTGCTGGGCAGAAGCATTGTAACTTGATGTGATCCCATTTGTCCTTGTCCTTTTTTTGCTTTGGTTGCCTGTGTTTGTGGGGGTATTACTCAAGAAATTTTTGCCCAGAACAATGTCCTATAGAGTTTCCTTAAAGTTTTCTTATAGTAGTTTCATAATTTGGGGTCCTACATTTAAGTCAGCAATCCATTTTGATTTGATTTTTTTGTGTATCATGAGAGACAGAGGTCTAGTTTCATTCTTCTGCATATGGATATGCTGTTTTTCCAGAATCATTTATTGAAGACATTGTCATTTCCCCAGTGTACATTCCTGGCAACTTTGGCAAAAATGAGTTCACTGTAGGTGTGTGGATTTCTTTTTAGGTTCTCTATTCTGTTCCATTGTTCTGGGTCTGTTTGTATGCCAATACCATGCTGTTTTGGTTACTATGACTCTGTAGTATATGCCAATATTTTAGTGGGACTTCACTATTGTGAAACTTGGGAAGTGAGAAGGGAGTTGTACAGAGTCTCAGAGTTGTTTACATGTCTTTAAAAAATTTTTCCTGTCCATGACATATGAGCTTTATACCAAGTTGAGAGTCGTGTCTCTATTAGATTTCTGGGAAAAAAGTATACAATACTTAGAAAAAAGAAAAACTTATTTAATATATTTAAAAATAAAAATTATTTAGTTTCCCTGATTTATCAGTGTGGAATAAACCACAAGAAAAAATTATATCATTTTCTTCTTCTGGAAGTCTTCTTTTTTCCCTCTGATCAGTCCTGTCTATGCCATTCCTGTGATGAACCTGATCTCAGAGTGATTATCACAGACGTATGTTCTGTATGTATCAAAATGGATTGTAAAGGATTCTGAGAAGACTGGGCTAGGAAGTACCAGAAATCTGTCTGCCTACCTGGAAAAAAACTACACTGGTAGAATATTTCTGATGTAACTATTTTGGAACTCTGGAATCTATTGAAGGCTTGTAACTTCCAGGGAAGGCTTAAATAATATATTGTAGTTAATGTCAGTCAATTTCAGTTTTTAGTATAGTAGTAGCTACCCATCCTGCAGTCTTCACTCCTATGGCAAGCATCTCTGCAAATGTTCTTGGAACACCTTGCCTACAGCTTTTAGGAGCTAGGGTAGGCAAAAAGTACCCAATCCTCCAAATATCAGGTATCTGTGCTCTGATTGCTGATTGCTACTTCTGATCACAGAGGTGCAGAAAATAAAAGGCAGCAGCCATTATTGTAACACCTTCCTTCTTTGTTGCAAGCCCTGCTCCATAAGGTTGACTTGATTTCAGGGGATTTAAAGGGCTGGCACCTTTTTGTTCCTCCATCGTTTTTCTCTTTTTCTCCTTTTGTAAGCCAGACATTTAAGACTAGGACATTCAAAATCAGCTTCATGTACAGGGGGAATTATAAAGTTACCACTTACTCCAGGGGAAGGTACAGGCTAAGAAAAGACCTGAGAAGGTTTTAACACCTCACATGGGTCCTCAACACAGAAAAAACCTAAAGCAAATTTTCAAAAAATGAAAACAGCAAACTCCAGGTAAGGGGGAGAATCCTATGTCCAGAGAAAACACATTAGTAGATATGTAGTATAGTTTAAATGTATTAAATGTATGGTTTTCAAGCAAAAATAATCATAAGGCACACAAAGAAATAAAAAATTATTGTTTGTTTAAAGAAAAACATCTAAAACTGTCCCTGAAAAAAATCTAATGACAGATATATTAGACAAAGTCGTTAAAAGTACTGTCTTAAAGATGCTCAAAGAATTAAAGGAAGTCATGGAGAAAACCAGTAACATGATGTATTATCAAAATGTAAATACATGTAAAGAGATAGAAAACCTAAAAAGAAACCAAAAAGAAATTCTGGAGCTGAAAAGTAAAACAACTAAAATGAAAAATTCAGAGTATTCCAAAGGCAGATATGAGCACATAGTGTAAAAATCTAGTGAAATTGAAGGTAAAACAATAGAAATTATTGAGACTGATGAAAAAAAAAAACATAAAGAAAAATGAACAAACCCTAAGGGACCCATAGGAAACCATGAAGTGGACCAACATATGCATTGTAGTTATGTAAAAAAGAGAAGAGAAAGAGAAAGGAACTAAGAGAACATTTGTAGAAATAATGGCTGACAATTTCCCAAATTTGATGAAAGACATGAATATAAACATCCAGAAAGCTCAACAAACTCCAAATATGCTATACCAAGACACATAATAACCAAACTGTCTAAAACCAATGGCAGAGACTTTTGAACACAGAAAGAAACAACTCATCACATATGAGGGATTCTCAATAAATTTAGCACATAAAATAGAAAAGCTAGAGGAGATGGATACATTCCTGAAAATATACAGTCCTCCTAGATTAAACCAGGAAGAAATAGAATCTGTAATCAAACCAATAAGAAGCACCAGGATTTAAAGGATAAAGAAAAAGTTACCAACAAATAAAAGTCCAGGACCAAATTGATTCACAGCTGAATTCTATCAGACATTCAAAGAAAAATTGGTACCAATTTTATTGACACTATTCCAAAAGACAGAGAAAGAAGTAATCCTCCCTAAATCATTCTCTAAAACCACCATCACCCTTATACCAAAACCAAGAAAGATAAACACAAAAAGAAAACCACAAATATCCCTAGTGAACATGGATGCAATAATCCTCAACAAAACACTAGTGAATTAAATCCAACTGCATATCAGAAAGATAATCGTGGGTTTCATACCTGGGATTCAGGGATGGTTTAACATATGCAAGTCAATAAACATAATAGATACACCATATAAACAGAATTAATCACAAAAATCACATAATCGTCTTAATAGATGCAGAAAAAGCATTTGAAAAAATACAACATGCCTTTGATTAAAACCCTCAACAAAATTGGCATAGAACGGGCATACCTTAAGGTAGTAAAAACCATCTATGACAAACTCACAGCCAACATTATACTGAATGGGAAAAAGTTGAAAGCATTTCCCCTAAGAACTGGAACAAGACAAAGATGCCCACTTTCATCACTTCTGTTCAACATAGTACTGGAAGTTCTAACGGAGCAATCAGGCAAGAAAAAGAAATAAAGGACCATCCAAATCAGTAAAGACAAAATCACACAGTAACTGTTTGCTGATGACATATTCATAAAATACCCTACAAACTCATCCAAAAAGCTCCTAGAACTGATAAACGAATTCAGCAAAGTTTCAGGATACAAAATTAATATACACAAATCGGTAGCTCGGTATAAACCAACAGTGACCAAGCTCCTGGGTGCAATGGCTCACGCCTGTAATCCCAGCACTTTGGGAGGTCAAGGCAGGCGGATCACTTGAGGTCAGGAGTTCGAGACCAGCTTGGCCAACATGGTGAAACCCTGTTTCTACTAACAATACAAAAATTAGCCAGGAATGGTGGTGGGTGCCTGTAATTCCAGCTACTTGGGAGGCTGAGGCATGAGAATCGCTTGAACCCAGGAGGTAGAAGTTGCGGTGAGCCAAGATGGCACCACTGCACTCCAGCCTGGGAGATAAAGCAAGACTCAGTCTCAAAAAAATAAAATAATAGTAATAATAATAATACTTCCAATATTATGTTGAACAGAAGTGGTGACAGTGCATATCCTTGCCTTGTACTGGATCTTAGCAGGAAGGTCTTCAGTTTTTCTCCATTGATCATCACATTAGCTATGGGTTATTTATAAATGGCCCTTCTTATGTTGAGGAAATTTCATTCTATACCTAAATTGTTAAGAGATCTCTATCAAGAAAAAATGCTGTACCTTGTTAAATATTTTTCTACATCAATTGAGATAATTATATTGTTTTCATTTTCCAGTACGCCATTATGAGATATCACATGTCTGATATGTGTATTTTAATCCAGACTTACATGCCAGGGATATATACACTTGCCCGTGGTATATAATCTTTTGAAGTGTTGTTGAATTTGGTTTGCTAATATTTTATTGAGAAATTTTGCATCAATATTTATTTGTTTTTTTTTTTCCTTGTGATTTATTTGTCCAGTGTTATTATCAAAGTGATGCTGGCCCTATAAAATGTGTTTGGAAGTATTTTCTTTACCTCTATATTTTGAAAACATTCAAGAAGTATTGGTAATAATTATTTGAATGGTTGGTAGAATTCAGCCTGAATTCGTCCAAGCCATCTGGTTCTGATATTTTCTTTGTTGGAACATTTTTAATTATTTCTAATTTCTTTTATTTCTTATCAGTCTGTTCAAGATTTCTATTTCTTCTTGATTCAATCTTGGTAGGCTAAATTTTTCTAAAAATTTATTCATTTTCTCCAAGTTATCCAATTTGTTGGCATATTAATGTTCATAATAGTCCCTTATTTTTTTTTAAATTTCAGAGGCATCTGTTGTAGTGTGTCCACTTTCACTTCTTATTTTATTTTTTGAGTGATCTGTCTTTTTCTCTCAGTCTAGCTAGACATATGTCAATTTGTTTATTTTGTCAAAAAAATTCTAGTTTTATTCATTTTTTTCTGTTTTTTTCCTATTCTCTGATTATTTCTGTTCTTTAATCTGCTAAATTTGGTCTCATTTTATTTTTCTTATTCTAGCTTTTTGGGACATAATGTTAGGCTATTTATTTAGTGTTAGTCTTTTTTTAATGAGACATTTATTTTTATAAATTTTTTCCTTTAGAACTACTTTGATTGCATTCCATACGTTTTGATATATTGTGTTTCCATCATTGGCTCAAGATATTTTAAATTTTTTCTTATGAATCCTTATTTGACCCATTGATAGTTCAGAAGCATGTTGTTTAATTTCCATATACTTATAAATTTTTCAAGATTCCTCCTATTATCAATTTCTAGTTTCATATCATTGTGGTTGGAAACAATACTAGGTATGATTTCAATCTTAAATTTGTTAAGACTTGTTTTGTGGCCTAACATATGGTCTGTCCTGAAGAATGTTCCATGTGCACTAGAGAAGAATGTATATTCTGCTGATGTACATTGGAGAGTTTTATACATGTTTGTTAGTTCCATTTAGGTTAAAGTTCTGTTCATATCTAGTATTTCCATGTTGATTTGCTGTCTGGTTGATCTATCTATTTTTGAACGTGTATTGTATTCTCCTGCTCTTACTGTATTGGTACCTATTTCTTTGTTCATGTCTAAGAATATTTACTTTATATATTTAGATGCTTCAGTGTTGAGTGCATATGTATTTACCATTGTTATATCCTCTTGATAAATTCATCCATTTATCAATAAATAATTATCTTCTTTGTCTCTTGCAACAGATTTTGACTTGAAGTCTGTTTTATCAGATATATAAGTATTGTCACCTCTGATCTCTTTTGATTATTATTTACATGGAATATCTTCCTCCTTCTTTTTCTTTCAACATATGTGTGTCCTTAAAGCTTAAATGGATCTCTTGTAGGCAGCATGTAGTTAAATATTGTTTTTTAATCCATTCAGTCACTTTGTCTTTTGCTTGGAGAATTTCACTCATTTATATTCAAGGTTATAATTGATAGGTAACAACTCACCACAGCCTTTTTGTTTATTTCTGATTGTTTTGCATCTCCTTTGTTCCTTTCTTCCTCTCTTATCATCTTCATTTGTGATTTGATAATTTTTTGTAGTCCTTAGCTTTAATTCCCTTCTCTTAATAATTTGTATATCTGCTGTCAGGGTTTTTTTTTGTTTGTTTTGTGCCAACAGTGAGGCTTAACAAAAAGCTTCATATTAGAGATAGGTATGATTTACATACTGTCATTACAATATTGGAGTATTCAGCATTTGACTATGTATTTACCTCTACCAATGAATGTATTACTTTTATATAGATTCATTGTAGTACAAATGCTCCATGACTTACAATGGTGCTACAACCCAGTAAACCCATTTTAAGCTGAAAATCCTGTAAGTAGGAAATGCATTTAATACACCTAACCTACCCAACATCATAGCTTAGCCTAACCTACCTTAAAGTGCTTATGAGTGCTTATAACACTTAATGTTAGCCTATAGTTAGGCAACATTATTTCTAAAAAGGATATTTTTATAATAAAATATGGAATATCCCATGTACTATGTATCACTAGCCCAGGAAAAGTTCAAAATTCAAAGTATGTTGGGATTGTAATAGTTTCACACCATCATAAAGTAAAAAACAGTAAGTCAAATCATCATAAGTTGGAGGTCCATCTGTAATTATCATCTTTTTTTTCTGTTTGAAGCACTTATTTAAGCATTTCTGGCAGAGCATGTCTAGTGGTGAATTCATTCAGCTTTTGCTTGTTGGAGAAGACTTTACATCTCTTTTATTACTGAAGGATGGCTTTGCTGGACATAGTATTCTTGGTTTGTGGAATTTTTTTTCATCACTTTGAATATATCATCTGATTTTCTCCTGGCCCACAAAGTTTCTCCTGAGAAATCTCATTGTCTAAGGGCACTTATGTGTGAGTTGTTGCTTTTCTCTTGCTGATTTTACAATTCTCTCGTCATCTTTGACTTTTGACAGTTTTACCATAATGTGCCTTGAAGAGACTATCTGTTACCTCTATCTGTTTGGAGATCTTCCATCTTCATGCGTCTGAATGTCCAGATCTCTCCCAAGACTTGGAAAATTTTAGCAATTATTTCATTAAATAAATTTTCTGTCCTTTTCACCATCTATTCTCTCTGTGAAACTCCCATAACATGAGTATTTGTTTGCTTGATGGTGTCTCATAAGTCCTGTAGTCTGTCTTCACTCCTTTTTATTCTTTTTTCTCTTTTTCCTCATATGTATTTCAAAAGACGTGTCTTCAAGTTGACAGATTATTTCTTCTGTTTGATCTATTCTGCTGTTAAAGTTCTCTATTCCATTTTTATTGCCTTGGTTAAATTTTTTGGCTCTAAGATTTCTGTTTAGTTTTATCTTATTATATCTCTCATTTAAATTACAAATCATTTTTCTGATTTATTTGAATTGTCTACTTGTATTCTCTTGTACCTAACTGAATTTCCTTAAGATCATTAATTTCAATTCCTTTTCATGCAATTCATAAATGTTCATTTCTTTATGCTTAGTTACTAGAGAATTATTGTTTTTCTCCGGTTGGTGTCATGTTTCATTGCTTTTTCATGTTTCTTGTGTCCTTGAATTGATGCCAGTGCATCTGGTGTTGTAGTCACCTCTTCCAAACTTTACAGTGTGTTTTCATAAGGCAAGAGTAACACCTGCACATAGACTTGAAGGTGTTGGTGGGGCAGGGTGTGATAATTCTATTTCCATGAGGGCACAGTGATATAGTCTCCCATGCAACTTCTTTAGTTGTGATTAATGTCAACAATGACTGCAAATGCCTCACTAGTCTAGGCTGCAGGAGCTTTTGACAGCGATGTTGGCTGTGTAGTTTTTAAGGGCAAGGGCTTCAGGGATTCTCCTGTGCGTTTTTTTTCCTCAGTGAGGAGTCTTAGCTGAAGAGATCTCTTTTGGTGTCGGGTCTAAAATAGCTCACAGGTAGCTGCAGTGGCATTGGGATCCAGGCCCAGATGATTGGACAAGCTTCAGAGCTAGGATCCTAGTCTTGAGATCTTGTAAAACTACTGTAGCACCTGGGACTTGAGGTACAGATTCACTTTTTAAGTGTGATTAGAGGCAGTCGTTTCATTAAGTTAGTAGTCTATTGGTCTAAGGCACACGTCAGCAGCTTGGGCCCAGATGCTGAGCTATAGCTGTGGTTTTAACCCTGGTGGGAAATTTAAGCTTAAACAAGACATTTAAACTGATCCAAGAGGATGCTCTACATGTCTAAACAATTGTTCTGACTCCATTACATAAGGTGCAAATTATTTAGGAATCTAATAAAAATGTCAAGCAGTTAAGTGTGAAAATAAGGCTTAGTATTAGAGGGCCAACATGAAATCACAAGAATGAAATTTTTCCACTGCCTTAAACAATAAAAAATGAAGCAGTCAAAATATATGAAAATAGTTTTCAAGACACTGAATATCAGACAACAAAGGAAACAACAAGATGTACTTTATAATTTCTCTATATTATAGTCATGCTAAAGTTTTCAGGATTTTGCACAGGGAAGGAGAACACCAGGAGTCTTTTTTTATTTTTACTTTTTATTCTTTTAAAATTTTATGGCTACATAGTATGTGTATGCATTTATGCAGTACATCAAATAGTTTGATACAGGGTTGCAATGTCAAATAAGCAAATCGTGAAGAATAACGTATCCATCCCCTCAAGCACTTATGCTTTGAGTTACAAACAATCCAATTACTATTTATTTTAATGTGTGCAATTAAGTTATTATTGACTGTAGTCACACTATTGTGCTATCAAATAATAGGTCTTATTCATTCTTTCTAACCATTTTTTGTACTGATTAACCATCTCCAGCCCCAGCCCCTCAACCCACCACTACACTTCCCAGCCTGGAGTAACCATGATTCTACTCTCTATGTCAATAAGTTGAATTGTTTTGATGCTTCAATCCCACAAATAAATGAAAACATGTGATGTCTGACTTTCTATGCCTGGCTTATTTTCCTTAACATAATGATTTTCAGTTCCATCAATGGTGTTGCAAATGACAGAAACTCATATTTTTTATGGCTGAATAGTACTTGATTGTATATATGTACCACAATTTCTTTATCCATTGAATGCACATTTAGGTTGCTTCCAAATCTTGGCTATTGTAAACACTGCTGCAACAAACACAGAAGTGCAGATATTGCCTCAATATACGGATTTCCTTTATTTTGGGTATATATCCAGCAACGGGATTGCTAGCTCATATGGTAGCTCAATTTTTAGTTTACTGAGGAACCTCCAAATTGTTCTTGATAGTGGTTGTACTAATTTACATCCCCACCAACAGTGTACAGTGTTTTGTTTTCTCCACATCCTTGCCAGCATTTGTTATTGCCTGTCTTTTGGATATAAGCCATTTTAACTGGGGTGAGATGATATTTCATTTGTTATATTTCATTTGTTATATTTGTGATATTTCATTTCCTATAGAGTTGTAGGAACTCTATAGGAAAGTTGAGCATCTCATATATTCTGGTGTTTAATCGCTTTTCAGATAGGTAGTTTGAAAATATTTTCTCCCATTCTGTTTGTTGTCTTTTCATTTTGTTGCTTGTTTCCTTTGCTGTGCATAAGCTTTTTAACTTGATGTGATCCCACTTGTCCACGTTTGCTTTGGTTGCCTGTGCTTGTCGGATATTGCTCAAGAAATTTTTGCTCAGACCAATGTCCTGATTTCCCCAATGTTTTCTCATAGTAGTTTGAGTTTTCATAGTTTGAGGTCTTAGATTTAAGTAGGTAATCTATTTTGATTTGGTTTTTGTATATGGTGAGAGACAGGGGTCTAGTTTCATTCTTCTGCCTATGGATATCCAGTTTTCTCAACACCATTTATTGAAGAGACTGTCTTTTCCTGAGTGTATGTGCTTGGCACCTTTGTCAAAAATGAGTTCACTATAGGCATGTGGATTTGCTTCTCGGTTCTCTATTCTGTTTTGTTAGTCTATGTGTCTGTTTTTATGCTAGTACCATGCTGTTTTGGAGTACTATAGCTCCACAGTATAATTTGAAGTCAGGCAATGTGATCCCACCAGTTTTTTTTACTTAGGATAGCTTTGCCTATACTGGGTCTTTCATGGTTCCATATAAATTCTAGGATTGTTTTTTGTATTTCTCTAAAAAATGGCATTGGTATTTTGATACAGATTGCATTTAGTCTGTAGGTTGCTTTGGGTAGTATGGCTATTTTAACAATATTGATTCTTCCAATCCATGAATATAAAATATTCTTCCCTTTTATTCTTCCAATCCATGAACATAGAATATTTTTCCTTTTTTTGTGTGTGTCCTCTTCTGTTTCTTTCATCAGTGTCTTACTTTTTTCATTATAGAGATCTTTAACTTCTTTGATTAATTCCTAGATATTTAATTTTATGTGTGGCTATTATAACTGAGGTTATATTTTATTATTTTTTCAGATTGTTATCTGTTGGCATATAGAAATGTTATTGATTTTTGTATGTCGACTTTGTATCTTGCAACTTTCCTGAGTTTGTTTATCAGTTCTAGTAGTTTTCTTGTGGAGTTCTTTAGGTTTTTCCAAATATACAGTCTTATCATCTGCAAACAAAGATAACTTAACATCTTCCTTTCCAATTTGGATGTCTTCTTTATTTTTCTCTTGTCTGATTGCTCTATCTAGGTCTTTCAATAATAGTGATTACAGCTGGCATTCTTGTTGGGTTCCAGATCTTAGAGAAAAGACTTTAAGCTTTTCCCCATTCAGTGTAATACTAGCTGTGAGTCTGTCATATGTGGCTTTTATTATGTTGAGGTATGTTCCTCCTATCCTCAGTTTTTGAGTTTTTTTTTTTTTAATCATGAAGGGATGTTGAATTTTATACAATATTTTTCAGGATCAGTTGAAATTATCATAGGGTTTTCATCCTTCATTCTGTAGATATGATGTATCACATTGATTGATTTGTATATTATGAACCATCCTTGCATCCCAGGGAGAAATCCCACTTGTTCACAATGAATAAACTTCCTAATGTATTGTTGCATTCAATTTCCTAGTATTTCATTGAAGATTTTTGGATTAATATTCATCAAAGATACTGACTCATAATTTTCGCTTTTTGATTTGTCTTTGCTTTTGGTATTAGGGTAATACTGGCCTTGAAGAATGAGTTTGGAGGTATTTCCTCCTCCTTGATTTTTCAGAATAGTTTGGATAGGATTGATATTAGTTCTTTAAATGTTTGGTACAATTCAGCAGTGAAACCATTGAGTACCAGGATGTTTCCTTTTTCATTTCTGATTTTGATTATTTGGATTTTCTTTTTTTTTCTTAGTCTGGCTAAAGGTTTGTCAATTTTGTTTAACTTGTCAAAAATGCAACTTTTGGTTTCATTCATCTTTTGTATTTTTTAATTTCAATTTCATTTATTTCTGTGCTGAATTTTATTGTTTTCTTTTCTTCTATTAATTTTGGGTTTGCTCTTGCTTTTCTAGTTATGTAAGATTCATTATGAGGTTTTCATTTGGAATTTTTCCTCCTTTTTTGGTGTAGGCACTTACAAGCTTTCTTCTTATTACTGCTTTTGCTGTATCTCATGAATTTTGGTATGTTGTGTTTTTATTATCCTTGGTTTTAAGAAACTTTTCAATTGTCTTCTTAATTTTTTTGACTCAGTGGTCATTCAGGAGAATATTGTTTAACTTTTTTGTATTTGCATATTTTTCACACTTCTGCTTGTTATTAATTTCTGGTTTTATTTCATTGTGGTCAGAGAAGTTTCTTAATTTCATTTCAACTTTTTGAACGTTTTGAGACTTATTTTATGACATAACCTATGGTCTATCCTTGAGAATAATCCATGGGCTGAAGAAAAGAATGTATATTCTGTAGCTCTTGGATGAAATGTTCTGTAAATATATATTTAATCCATTTGGTCTATAGAGTAGATTAAGTCTGATGTTTCTTTGTTGATTTTCTGTTTGGAGGATCCGTTCAATGCTGAAAGTGGGGTGTTGAAGTCTCCAGCTACTATAATATTGGGGCCTATCTGTCACTTTAACTCATTGATAATATTTCATATGTATGTGTGTGTGTATGTGTGTGTGTATATGTGTGTGTGTGTGTGTGTGTATCTCAGTGCTCCAGTGTTGGGTGCATATATTTGTATGATTCTTATATCCTCTTGCTGAATTGACCCCTTTATCATTATATAGTGACCTTCTTTGTCTCTTCTTATAGTTTTTTTCTTGAAATGTATTTTGTCTGATATAAGTATAGTGACTCCTGCTCTCTTTTGGTTTCCATTGGCATGGAATATCTTGTTTCCATTCTTTTATTTTCAGTCTGTGTGTGTCTTTATAGATGAAGTGTGTTGCTTGTAGGCAACAGATTAGCGTATTTTGTTTTTCATCTTTCTAGCCACTTTATGTCTTGGATAGTCTATTTACATTTAATGTTATTATTGATAAGTACGGATTTGTTTTCTGGTTGTTTTGTGGTCTCCTCTTCCTCCTTCTTTCCTTCCTATCTTCCTCTATTGGAGGTGATTTTCTCTAGGTATATGCATTAGGTTCTTGATTTTTATTTTTTTCTGTATTCATTGTACAGTTTTTAGTTTGAGATTACCTTGAGGCTTGTAAATACTATAATACATTATTTTATCCTGATAACAAGTTAACACTATTAGAATAAACAAAAATAAATAAAAACTCTACATCTTAACTTTGTTCCTCATTTTGTAACTTTTTAAACTAGTTGTTGCTATTATATCTTACATCTTGAAAAGTTGTTGTAGTTATTATTATTGATTGGTTCATCATTTAATCTTTCCACTTAGGATAAGCGCAGTTTACACATCACAGTTACAGTGTTATAATATTTTGCGTTTTGCTGTGTACTTACTATTACCAGTGTGTTTTGTACCTTCAGGTGATTATTTCTGCTCACTAAAATCCTTTTATTTCTGATTGAAGTAGCACCTTTTGCATTTACTTGTAGGATAAGTCTGGTATATGAAATCCCTCAGTCTTTGTTTGTCTGGGAAAGTCTTTATTTCTCCTACATGTTTGAAGGATATTTTCACCAGATATACTATTTTAGGGTAAAACTATTTTTCTTCAGTAACTTAAATACTTGATGCCACTCTCCTGTGGCCTGTAAGGATTCCACTGAAAAGCTGGCTGCCAGATGAAGTGAAGCTCCATTGTATGTTATTTGTTTCTTTTCTCTTGTTGCTTTTAGAATCCATTCTTTATCCTTGAATTTTGGGAGTTGGGTTATTAAATGCCTTGAGGTAGTCTTCTTTGAGTTAAGTCTGCTTGGTGTTCTATAACCTTCTTGTGCTTGGATATTGATATCTTTTTCTAAGCTTGGGAAGTTCTCTGTTATTATCCCTTTGAATAAACTTTCTTCTCCTATCTCTTTCTGCACCTCCTCTTTAATGTCAATACCTCTTAGATTTGCCTTTTTGAGGCTATTCTCTAGAACATGTAAGTGTGCTTCATTGTTTTTTATTCTTTTTTCTTTTGTCTCCTTTGACTGTATATTTTGAAATAGCCTGTCTTCAAGCTCACTAATTCTTTTTTCTGCTTGATCAATTCTGTTATTAAAAGACTCTGATGCATTCTTCAGTATGCCGATTGTATTTTTCAGCTCCAGAATTTTTTTAAATTATTTCAATCTCTTTGTTAAGTTTATCTGATAGAATTCTGAATTCCATCTTTGTGTTAATTTGAATTTCTTTGAGTTTCCTCAACACAGCTACTTTGAATTCTGCCTGAAAGGTCACATATCTCTGCTTCTCCAGGACTGGTCCCTGCTGCCTTATTTAGTTAATTTGGTGAGGTAATGTTTTGTTGGATGGTGTTAATGCTAGTAGGTATTCTTTCATGTATTGGCACTAAAGAGTTGGGTATTTATTATAGTCTTCACTGTCTGGGCTTATTTGTAGCTGTCTTTCTTGGGAAGAACTTTTCAGATTTGTGAAAGGACTTGGGTGTTGTGATCTAAACTGCATCTGCTTTAGGAGGCAACTGAAGCTCAGTAGTGCTGTGGTTCTTGCAGGCTCATAGAGGTAACACCTTTATTGTACTGAACAAGATCCAGGAAACTCTGGATTACCAGACAGAGACTCTTGTTCTCTTCCCTTACTTTCTTCCAAACACACAGAGTGACTGTCTCTGTTCTGAGCCACCTAAAGCTGGAAGTAGAGTGACACAAGCACCCTTGTGGCCATTACCACTATGACTCCACTGGGTCAGACCTAAATCAGCACAGCACTGAGTCTCATTCAAAGCCTGCTGTAACTACTCCCTCGTTACTGCCTATGTTTGCTCAAGGCCTTGGGGTTTTACAATCAGCAGATGGCAAAGCCAGCCAGGCCTGTGTTCTTCCTCTTCAGAGCAGTGAGGTCATCCAGGCCCCAGATAGGTCCAGAAATGCTGTCCAGGAGTCAGGGACTAGACTGAAAAAGCTTAGAAGTCTACCCGGTGTTCTACTGTGTAGCAGCTGAGCTGGCACTCAAACCACAAGACACAGTTCTTCCCACTCTTCTCTCCCCTTTCCAAAGGCAAAGGAGCCTCACCCCATAACCATCACCATCCCAAGACATCACCAATGTTCCCTTAAAGCCCAAGGTCTCTTAGGTCAGCTACCTGGTCCGGGACTCACCCTTCAGGGCAGTGGGTTCCCCTCTGGCTCAGCGCAGGCCCACAAATGCCATCCAAGAGTCAACTCCTAGAATTGGGGACACTAAGAGCCTATTTGGTGCTCTATCCCCATGGTCATGCTGGTACCTACTGTACCTAATGTGCAAGACAAAGTCCCTTTTTCCTTTTCTTTTCTCAAGCAGAAGAATTTTTTCCCTAGAGCCACCACAACAGGTTATGTGCTAAGTCCCACCTGAAGTCACAAGTCTCAGGGGCTCACTAAGGCTCTTGATGTAGTACCTGGGTATCAGTGCTGGTTATTCTAGGCCCAAGGGCTCTTCAGCTAGCAGGTGATTAATGCAGCCAGGACTGGTTCCTTTCCTTCAAAGCAGCAGGTTCCTTTATGGCCCAGAATGCATCTAGAGATGCCATCTTGGAGCTAGGGCCTGGAATGGGGACCTCAGGACTCTGACTGGTGCTCTATCCTGCTGTGGCTGGGTTGGTATCCTAGATGAAAGACAGAGTCTTTGCACTCTTCCCTCTGCTCTCCTCAAATGGAAGGAAGGGGTCTCTTTTGGAGTCATGAGCTGTCCAGCCTGGGGATAGGGAAGATTCAAGCGATTCTCCCACCTCAGCCTCCTGAGTAGCTGAGACTACAGGTGCATGTCACCACATTCGGCTAATTTTTGTATTTTTAGTAGAGACGGGGTTTCACTATGTTGGCCAGACCTGTCTTGAACTGACCCCGTGATCTACCCTCTCAAAGTGCTGGGATTACAGGCATGAGCCACTGCACCTGGCCTTTTTTTTTTTTTTTCTTCCTGTTAGATACTTGTTAATCTGGTGTCCTTGCTGGGGGTGGGTGGTGAGAATCAGTGGAGTTTTCTGTTCCACCATCTTGCTTGCACAAACTCTCCCATAATCAACACCAGGAGTTCTCAGCAGACTCCCTGAATTGAGGAACTGGAGTTTAGAGTCCAGGGAAAACAAGGCCAATTATAGGAGTTCCACAAAAAAAATGTACAAAAATGGAGACAATAGCTCAGAGAGAGAATTCAAGAAGTTGGCAGAGGGTCTCCTCAAGTATTTAGCACAACACTGATTAGTGCACGTGTTTAAGAAAACCAACCGACACTGGGGAAAGAACCACCAAAAAGGATTAAAACAGTGCCCATACTAACACAGAGCAAGAAATAGGCCTGTTCCCACAAGCCAAACCAGAAAACTTGTAGATTCATAGAACGTTGATTGGATGTGGTGAGAGAAAATGTTAAAAAGCAATAGAATCTACCCAAAAGGAAACAGAGAAAAGACTAAAACACCTCCTCCCAATAATGAATGGAAAATCAAAGATCACTGGAACAACTTGAAGCAGCTTACTATGTGTATAACTGGAAGTTCCCCATGGAAAAGAGAGAAATAAAGGAGAAAATATTTAACAAAATAACCAAAAATTGTCCACATGTGATGAAAAGTCAAATCAAAGAAGCTCAGCAAACTCAAAAGGGACATTAAAAAAATCAATGTACATGGCAATCAAATTGTTTAAAATCAGTGACTTTAGATTTTTAAATCTTAAAAGCAACCAAAGAAAAAGATGACAACAAATTTCTCATCAGAAACAATGCAGGTAAGAAGATAGTGGAAAAAATTGTCAACCCACAGTTATATACTGAATGAAAATATCTAAAAATGAAGAGGAAATAAAGACTATTTAAAATATACAAAAGGTGAAAGAATTAAATACCAGCAGACCTGCAGTACAAAAAAAGGGATAAAAATTAAGTATTTGAGGCAGAAAGAAAATGATATCAAATGGAAATATGGGTTTTTGCAACACACAGCACCAAACACTGTAACTACATCATAAATGTATTTTTCTTAATATTTAAAATGGTTTAATGATAATTGACCATGAAATGAGAAAATTGTAAAAGTACTATAGAGCTGTTTATAGCATATATATAAGAAAAACATGCTACAATACTAGAATAAATATTGGGTGGGAAGAAATGAAAGTAGATTATAGTATGTTTCTAATACTTTAGGTGAGGTGCTATAATGTAACGAGATAGACTATAGTAAGTTAAAAATTTATACTGTGAATCCTACAGCAACCATTAAAAGAACAAAACGAAGAGTTATAATTACTAGTAAGACAAAAAGAAAAGATGAAATAGGACTATAAGGTACTCCGTAATTCTAAATAAAGGAGGCAACAAAGGAGAGATGGGAGAAATGGAAAACAAATAGCAAGATGATAAATCTGACCATACCAATCATTGTGTTGCATGTAAGTGGTCTGCATACCCTAATTAAAAGGCATAAATTGGCAGACTGGACAGAAAGATAAGACTTAATTATGTGCTGGTTACAATGTAAACTCACTTATATATAAAGACCAATAAGGCTAAAGTGAAAGGATGGAAAGAGTCATACTATGTTAACACTTATCTATAGAAATTTGGAATGGCTATATTATATCAGAGAAAGTATATTTAAGAGCAAAAAAATCTAGCAGGGATAAAAATGCTACTTAATGATACAGAGGTGAATTCATCAACAGGAAATTACAGCTCAAGCATTTATACACCTAATATCAGGAATTCAAAATATATGAAGTAAAAACTGAGAGAGTAGGAATGTGAATATTCACCAAAAGTTGAAAACAGGCACAGCACTTAGAAAAGTCACAGTTAGATTTGTTCTTAGCCAAGTTTGAGGACTTAAGCGCAGGAACACAGACTCAGTATAGACTGAGACTATGTCCAAAGTAGGCTGCATGAGGCACCGTATGTATACATTTTCTAACAGGGCACAGTAAGATTTTTTTAAACTTAAATTTGGTTCTGGATATTTAATAATATATTAATAACCACTGTATGATCTGCTCCATGTTTTCCCCTATAAAGTAAACTTGCAAATTTCATATAGATATCAATACATAAAACTCTATTAACTCTATCAGATTTGGTGTAGATATCAATATATGAAACTCTAGTAACTCTATCATATTCTAAGGTCTATCTTTTCTAAATATATTCCCATAGCAAAGTAACCACATAATCACACATTTGCAACTAAACACTCATGTAAGTTAAATGGGTATTTTTCCCCTGGAAGTCATAATGATATATTGCATTAGGCAATTACAGTTTTGAAGAACGGATAGTACCCCATTCAGAGTGGTTACTTAGGACATTATAATGGGAGTGTCACATTTATCACGGCATATAGGAGACACGATGCTCAAATACAATGGAAAGGCCATTAATGTAGAAAGGTTTTAAAACTGTCATCAGATCCATTAGAGTTGATACCAGTATTTTACATAAAAATTGCCTGCTGTGAGGATAAAGGTATCTGAGATCAGATCATTTGAAGAAAATCAAATAAGATACTTGATTGCTAGATGACGTGGCTGTTAAAAGAACAGACACAAATATATATGAATAGAAGCTTAATGCATTGAAGACAGAAATGTCAAGAGAAAAACTTCCTTAAAAGTAGGCTGATTCTTTGGTTAGAAGCCAAAATAAAATGGAGATTCTCTTTTCCAGAATAGTCTTGGGGATAATACTTTTTGTCTATAATAAAAGAATATTCATCAACATATTCATACACTGTGGGCTCAGTCAAGTAATCCAATCAAGTACATCATCAAAGTGATCTTTGGTGTCTTCTTTCTTAAATCTTAACGTGGAAAAAATGCCACTAAAAAGTTTTTTAAACTTTTAGTATCTCCGTGCTTCAAAATCAATATTAGGTTTTTCTTTCTATATTCTGACATTGACTAAGGTGTGTACTTGGATAAAGACCCAATATAAACAGATTAGTGAATGTGCTCTTCAATTTTTAGTAATGAGGAGGTTATCAGAAGGACATCTGTCTAATGCAAAGGAACACACAACTAATGTCAGTCTGAAAGTAATCAGCTTTTTGAAGTTCTGAAATGAGTCTTATCTTCCGGGTTATATTCAGTGTTAGTGGAATTGTTAGGCAACTACTTTTCTTATGCTTACAAAATAATTGACATTTTATAGGACTGCAACTGAAAGAAGAAGAAAAGTTCTGCCTAATGGGTTAACATGATAGGATTTTAAGATATTATGGCATGACTGTGACCCAATCTGAGTAGTTCTTGAGTCATCCTCCCACCTACTTGAAATTTTATTCAGACATCCTCTGTGTTTCACATTACTAACCAAAATGAAGGCAAAATCCTATGAGGAGCTCAAGGATCCTTACTTAAACAGCTAGAATCCAAATGCCAAACACATGAAAATGAAAATATAATGAAATTGGAAAGGAGTGTGCCAAGAAAGCATTCTTGCCTAGAAAAGCAATGTAGCTGGATTTAACAAGGTCTAATAATGGTCCAAGTTATGCCTTCTTGTCCCTGTGTCTTCCCCTCAATTAAGAATCCTGGCAGTACGTAGGGTGGCTCACAGGTGCTCCCCTCAATTTGCGGTAACAAAGTGCTGGCATCCCCTGTGCCCCTCTCCAATCCTGTGGTCATTTATGGTATATGTGTGGATTTAGACTTAATCACACTTGTCTGTATTTAACCAACAGAGTAATCATATGAAGATATTTCTCAGAGGCATTCAAGCTACTTAGCATACCAAAATGTTCATCACTGAGGGAAAAGATCCTATGTTGTTCTTTCTTTTTTCTACTTTACTTCATTTTCAGAATATTTCAAATGAGCTGCATTTATTCTAAAAGAGGAAAAGTTAAAGGAAACTTTAAAATAGGGTGCATCCCAAATCAGAGTAAACTCCTTTTAGATTAATAAAGACATAAAACAAGCAAAGCTGCTCATCAAAGGAAATTTCTAAACAGATGTCATACGGCTTTTCTAAGACTATTTGTGTGCATCCTGATGCAATACAGGAGGAGGAATGACCTACCATCTAACTAATTGCTACAGTGTTCCAGTAAGTATCTCCAGTTTAGGTCATGGTTTCCTAATTTCTTATTTTATGTAAATCAAATCTCTTTTACTTCATATTCCTTTGAAAGAAGGAGGAAACCTAGATTTCAGTTTGTAACATTTTTTGCTGCAGACTGTTTTGCTTTTGTGGTCATTCTTGGGGGATGGTCTCATGAGTCAGCTGTTATTAGTTTGAGATAGTGCACCCTAATGAGACGGCAGAATCCTCTTGATAGGTTTAGCCTGTGATAACCTTCGTCTTAATTCTGTTTTGTGGTCTGGAAACCATTTTGAACATATGCTACTTTGGGAATTTTACTCTCTCCAAAGCATTTTCAATTTGACATTTTATATTAGAAAATAGCTATGGGTCATTTATTAATAAAATCTTATTAGGATTACACAATTCTTAGACTCATGTGGTCATTAATGGTACCAAATAAATTATGATCCATCCTTATTTCGATTATGATGGTGAAATAAGATGTAACTTTTGTTCTATTTTAAAGTTAAGTTCATAATAGGAATAGTTTGATTTTGCACACACAGATTTTGTGTGTGTGTGTGTGTGTGTGTGTGTGTGTGTGTATTTCTATGTTCTGGAATAATGGGTAACATAATTATATTCATTTATTTTGTTTTAACTATCTTTATTCTCTTACTATTATACTTTAATGCCCATTAAAGCTATCATTTCTAGCTAGTCAGTTGGTATTAAAACCTCAAATGAAGCATACTTCAATTAGGAGTGAAGATTCCTTTGATTTGTTCAATGAAAATACTTTTAAAAAATGTAACAAAAATACAAACTTCCTGTCTTTTACAGTTTGCTAAATTTTTCATTAGCTTATAGCCATTTGCATTTGTATTCTTCTGCCAAAGCTGAAAATACTTCTAATTTTTTTTTAAAAAAAAGAAGAAAGAAAACACCTGTTTTGGGTCTAATTATGAATTGCAGAGAACTATCATTCCTAATTACTAAATAGCTACAGAATTCCCATTTAAGTCAAATCAACTACACTTGAAAATAAACCTAGAATTTAAATGTTATCATCATTGATAATTTATTCTACTTCCGCACAGAAAAAGAAGCCTCAATTCAAAAGAAAGCCTTGGATAGATGTGTGCTTTACAAATCTTGCTTGGTGGTTTTAACACAGATGACACCAAATTTTGAAAAATTTAATGAGAAGCAGCTTTTTTTTCTTAAAGCACATTTTGCAAATTAATCTTAACTTATTCTTGATAGGTTCCTCACCTCCCACCCAAGAAAAGACAACCTGCAATAATTCTAAAAATATTTTTATATTACCATTTAAATCTTCTAAAAACACCAATATGAAGCCATATTTAACAAAATTTTGCCCAAAAAATAACTACTTTTAATTCAAGAGAATACGTATAATTAGATCTCAAAGACTGAAACAGATAACATCTACTTTTCATAGATTAGTAGAATCAATGACCCAAGGAAATCCAATGCTAATTTCTCAGGCAAAATTAGTGAGGGTATGACTCTTAGACCTCAAATGCAGTTATAACCCTCTTGGGAAAGACTAAATTCTCCCAGCACCAATCTTTAATTCGTAGACATAGTTCAGCTTCCTCCTGGATATTACCAATCAGTACCCCCGATGTAGGGAGCATTTATGTTGATTTTAAGTCATTTTAGGCATTAATTCGTGCCATTTATCATTATAATGCATATATTATAATTCTATATTTCTTTAAAAAGGCATTTAAATATGAGAACAATATGAGCTGCTAGAAGCAATTCTAAGGGAAGAAACCAATAGCCACTTTTCTTAGCTCTGTTTTATTAGGCAAGCCTTCTTCTGTAGGTTATTTTAGACATGTTTGTTTACGGCTACTTCAAATATGGTCACAAATAACCTTGCTGATTCTCTTTCTGTAAAAATCACATGATATAGCACATATTCTGACAAAAGCACACATTGCAGTATTGATTTATAGAGGAATATGACAACAGTCCAGGTTAGGTCGATGGTAAGGTTTAGCATTCTCTTAGGATTCTATGTGCAAATGATGATTTACAATCAGTTGAGTGCATCTTAAAATGTATGTGCATCAACAACAAAACCATAAATTGCTGTGTTGTAATTTTTTTTTCACTTTACACATCCTTTGTTTTTTTCTTTTAGAGTTTTCCATGTGAGGTAGTATTGGTTTTAAGCCCTCAAAGAAATATATGGAATCTGTAAGCCTGTTTTGGGAATCAGGATAATTCTAGAAACCCTCACTAATCCTTGGTACAGATAAAACAATACCACCTCTGTCTTTTTCTCACATACAGCTCTGGGAAGGAAGAGCTCAGTATATGTACTTTGTTTCCATCTCTTTCTCTAATAGTAAAGAAATTGTTCAAACACAGACTTTGCAATTGGGAGAACTATATTTGAGTTCTGGCATTTTCACTCACTAAGTGTGTGACTTTGGGCAAGTCACTTACATCTTTAGGTCTCAGTGATATACCCCACAAGAATAGGGATAAATATTGTATCAAATTCTTAGTGTACATAAGGTAATTTGATGAAACAGTACATGTAAAGAAATTAACAGCTGATCCAATGTTAAATAAATGTTACTGTTACCATTATTTTTGAAAGTTGCAATTTTTTGTCAGCTTTATTACAATAAACTTCACCCATGAATGTTTATCATATATACAGTAGCCTAACCACGGCCATAGCCATGAAATTGAACATATCCATCATCCTAAAATGTTCTCACAGTCATAGACTTTTAAGACTTGAATAAAATTTAGTGGCATCTAGTCTAATTTTTATTTTATATGTAAGAAAACTAAGGTTTTTTTGAGGTGCAGAAAGTTGTTTATACTCACTTATCTCAGCAGTATCAAAGTTCATTAAATATTTTGTTTCTTTCCTCTGGACTCAGTTCTCTTCTACTTCATCACACTGGCTCTTTTGTGGTCAAAAGTTTTCTGGCTGTGGTAGAACAGGCTACTGTGCAGAGTAGATATTTCATGGAAGGATAGGAATGAGAGAGAGATTTCCAAAGAAATAGAGCAACACGTGGGCAATGCGTGAGTGAGCAATAAAATGCTGCCTGCTTCCAAATTTGAGTGCGTGAAAGATTATTTGCTCTTTCAGTCAAGATGCATTCACAAAATTTTCTTTATCATTGGAGTTCAGAAATTTCAATAGTGTATCCAAAGTACAATGTAGTAAAGGGAAAATATTATGCACCTTAAACAAATAAACTATAAAATTTGGGAGTGAGGTGGGTGTGCGATAGAATAAGAAGATTGTTTTAGATAAACAAGAAGGACTTCACCCACCACGGACACAAAACAAAAATCATATGAACATTTAAAAAATATATATCAAACTCTGTTTTTCTTGGGAGGATCTGATTATGCTTTGTTTGGAGACTTTAGCTTATTTTACACCAAGTTACGATGGCCTTGTATCCTAGCTCTGACTGGGCATTTTAAGCATTATACAGTTTGTCAGTCAGAATCACAGAATATCAGCAGTGCTGGTTCTCTTGAGATAAAAGGGCCTCACACTTCCTGCCATCTTTCTCTTATCGAAAGCCGGGGTAAGAGAAACGATACCTACACACAGTAGATAAAAATAGTGGCTTTCTAACATTTTATCATTAGATACTCTAAAACAATTTTGAAAACTATGAATCATCTTGTACATTTGAAGTTGACATCTAAAATTTTCCATCATTTTAACTTCAGTTTCAAAGAATATATAAAAGCTGTTTTTTAAATTAACACTTTAAAACAATACTGATAGATCACTATTTGAAACATTTTCAATAAAATGTGATTGTTACCGTGATTTCATACCCACCATTGCTCATTAAAGGAAAATATGAACAAGGTATTTTTCACAAATCTAATGTCATTCCATTTTGATCTTGATTTTTTTATTCCCCCTCAACATATAATCTTATTCTTGTAAAATATATTTTATGTTATGAAAATATTTTCTAGATTACACTATACTACTTAATGGCAGCATATATGCACACACATAAATAAACATCAATTTTTAAATCATTTTCTACAGGCATCTATGTTGACCAACAGAAAATACATTTATTACAAATTTTGATAAGTAATCATTAAGGACAATAAGTAAAATGGCATTGGAAATGTATTTTTAATGAAATAAATTAAGCTCTTGTTTCATTTCAGTTTGTGTACCCTCCTTGAAAATAAAACAGGGTTCACATATGTTTTCACTCCTGTATGGAAGCTAAAATAGTTGATCTCATACAAGACAGTAGTATATTGGTTACTAGAGGCTGGGAAAGTGGGGAGGAAAATAGAGATTGGTTAATGGATACAAAATTTCAGCTAGATAGAAGAAATAATTTCCAGGGTTCTATAGCACTGTAGGGTGACTATAACTAAAAATAATTTATTGCATATTTTCAAAAAACTAAGAGAGGCTTTTGAATGTTCCCAACACAAAGAAATACACGTTTGAGGTGTTGGGTGTGCTAATAACCTAGTTTTGATCATTACACATTGTACACATGTATGAAAATATCACTCTGTATCCCATAAATATAAAAAAAGTCAATTGAAAAAATTTAAAAACCAATTAATTTTTTAAATGAAACAGGATTCAGATCAATTATAGACATATGCATCAAGATAAATTGTCATATGTAAGTAGCTTGGAATTAAAAGTTTTGTTATAGCAGTGAAACTCAATTCATTGAACTCCTTTCAAATTGTAAGACAAAAATTGATTTTTCATTAAAATTTATCGGTAATAATCCAATTGTTAAAGTAGTTCTTCATTCAATTTTATTAAGAAGAAAGAGTTAGAACCCAGACAATTGTCAAAGTAACTTATTTCCCAGTCATTGCTATCATTTAAATTATCCCTTTGATTGGACCCTCACCCACAGGTAAGGTGTTATGTAAGATTTCCTTTGTGTGAAATCTATGGCTTTCTTTTGTAAAGTGAGAAAAAAATTAAGAGAGGGAAATTAGTTAAAGACAATATATGGGAAGCCTCTAGCATAGTTGACCACTGGAAAATTGTCATGCAAATCAATTCTAGGACACTACACATTTGGCAGTTTAAGATTTGGAAATGGATTTTCTTAAAACTATTCCTGGCCGGGCGTGGTGGCTCACGCCTGTAATCCCAGCACTTTGGGAGGCCAAGGTGGGTGGATCACGAATTCAGGAGATCATCCTGGCTAACACGGTGAAACCCCGTCTCTACTAAAAAATACAAAAAACTAGCCAGGCGAGGTGGCAGGCACCTGTAGTCCCAGCTACTCGGGAGGCTGAGGCAGGAGAATGGGGTGAACCCGGGAGGCGGAGCTTGCAGTGAGCTGAGATCCGGCCACCGCACTCCAGCCTGGGCGACAGAGCGAGACTCCGTCTGAAAAAAAAAAAAAAAACCAAAAAAACTATTCCTGCCAGGGTGCCTAGTGGAAAGTGTAAATGGACCCTCAGGGGAAGGCATATTTCAGTATAAAGAACACTGGAGTAAGAAACGTAAGACTAATTTTACCTATGAAAATTTACTTATGTTGCTCTTTAGACCTCTAATAAGTTACATCACCAGAAAACTACACGCATCCTCAGTGAGAAACATCCCCACTGAGATATGAGATAGTCTTGATATTTTTGAAGACCGAAAGAGTGAAAAAATCATATGTCATTAACTAGAAATAAGATTAATTCAAGACTGCACTTGTGGGCCAATAGCCAAAAAAAAAAAAATTATTTCAAGATAGCTTTAAGGCATCCAGTTTCTGGCCTGACACATAAGGACCTTAGAAGTTGCTGCCCCCTCCTAATAACAAGTAAAAAGTTGAAAAAAAAAAACTGAAAAAAGAAATTAGATCTATAAGAGAAGTGAGGTCACAGGGCAAAGCTCCCAAAATTAAAGAGATAGGCAAACAGATACATAGAATCACAATTTAACTGGGGTAGAAATCTTCTCAAGGAACATTACCTGACTAAGAAAACCTGAACTTTAATTGATGAATTTTTTGAGGCTCACAGTGGACAATTCTGAGAGTTAAAAAATTCGAGAGGGAGTAATGTCAGACCTCAGCAAGACAGTAGAATAGGAGGTCCCAGGCTTCAATAACACCTGAAGAAGTGCACAGACACCAAAACAAGGACACAGGATTACAAGGAGAAACTAAGAAAACTCCAAGACTGGGCCCTAAAGAAACAGAAATCTGTGAAATTACAAGCAAATAATTTGAATAATCCTTGTAAAGAAGTCCAATTAACTATAAGAATATACAGATTTAAAAAATAAACATTTGGAAAACAGTACACAAAGAAAATTAAAAGTTTGACCAAGACATATTAATAATAAAAAATGAAAAATCTAGGCATGAAGAACACAAGGCTAAATTGGAAAAAAAAATTCAATAGAAATATTTAATGGAAGGCTTAAAATCTGAAAAAAAAAGTGAACTTGAAGATACAGCATATGAAAGTATACAGTCAGAGGAGCAAAAAGAAAAATAATAAGAAAGAATTTGAAGAAAGCCTACAGGAATTACGGGACATCATAATGAGACCTAACTTCACATAATAGAAATTCTAGAAGGAAAAGAAAGAGAAAAAGGATCAGAAAAAATATTTGAAGAAATTAGTGGCTTCCTTAATCTGTGGAAAGATGTCAACATCCCAGTACAGAAAGTACAGAGGCCCTCAAACAAATTCAACTGTGAGAAATTTTACCAATTTACATATAATAATCAAACTATCAAAAATCAAAGGCAAAGAAAAAATTCTGAGAGCAGCAATAGGTAATAAACACATCACATACCAAAAGTCCCAATACAACTCTCCATGGTTTGCTCAACAGAAACCGTGCAGGCCAGGAGAGTGTTGGAGTATATATTTGATGTGCTGAAGGAAAAATAATTACCAGACAAGAATATCTTATCCAGCAAATCTGTTGCTCATAGATGAAGGAGAAATAAAACCTTTCCCAGACACACAAAGACTAAGGGAGTTTATTACCACCAGGCTTGCCTTATAGAAATTGCTAAAGAAAGTGCTTTTAGCAGAAGAAAATATGACTAACTAATAACAAAACTTATGAAAGACAAAACTTAATGGCATAAGTAAGACAGAGCTATATTAAGATTACTCTAGGTCTATAACAGTGCTGTGTAAAGCAGTTTTATCTATAGTGTGAAGGTTGAAATATAAAACTATTACCAACAACCATTGCTAAAATAAAGTGTCAAGAGATACATATAATAAAATTATCTCAATTCTGACATCAAAATGTGCATGGCAGGATAAAATCATACAGTGGTATGTAAAGTTAAGTTGTTATCAACTTGAAAAATACTATTATGAGATGTTTTAATGTAAGCCTCATGATAATCACAAAGCAAAAACTTACGCTAAAAGCACAAAACAAATTAGAAAGTGTTCGAAGTACACCAGGACAGAAAACCATCAAACCACAAAGAAAGACAGCAAAAGAGGAAGAAAGAAACAAAGTATTTACAAATAAAGCAGAAGACAGTTAACGAAATGGCAGTAGACAGACTTTACCTATCAAATAATTACCTTGACTGCAAATGGATTAAATTATCTAACAAAATGATAGAGTGATTGAATGGATAAAGAAATCAAGAAATCAATATGCTGCCTATAAGAACCTTAGCTAACTTATAAGGACAAAACAGACAGAAAGTAAAGGGATATATTTCACACAAATGAAAACCAAAAGAGAGCTGGAGTGGCTGTGCTGGTATCAGACAAAATTGACATTACATCAAAATCTATAAATAGAGATGAAGAGGGATATTGTATAAAAATAACGAGGTCAGTTTATCAAGAGGATACAACAATTATAAATCTACGCACACGCAACATTGGAGCACAAAAATATAGAATACAATACAGTAATATTAGGGGGACTTCAGTACCCCACTTTCAACAACAGAGAGATCATCCAGGCAGAAAATTAATAAAGAAACATTATTATTTTTTGAGACTTGGGAAACACTTTAGACCAAATAGACCTAATAGACATATGCAGAACATTCCCGCCATCAGTAACAGGATATGCATTCTTCTTAACCACACATGACACATCCTTCAGAATGGATTATATGTTAGGCCACAGTAGAAATCTTAGCAAATAGAAGAAGATTGAAATCATATAAAGTATCTTTTTGACCACAGTTTTATGAAACTAGATATTAATAACACATGAGATTTAGGGAAACTCATAAATACATGAAATTAAGGAACCTCCTAATCATGCTCCTAATCAACCAATGGGACAAAAAAGAAATAAAAAGAAAAATTTCTACGTATCTTGAGACAAATGAAAATGAAAACACAATATTTTAAAACGTATAGAATGCAGCCAAAGCAGTTTTACAAGAAAGTTTACAGCAATAAATACCTACTTTTAAAAAGAAAAAGAAAAAAGATATAAAACAACTTAATGTTAAGCCTCAAGGAAACAAAGAAAGCACACACTAAGCCCAAAGTTAGCAGAGGAAATAAAAAACTAAAGACAAGTACAGAAATGAATGAAACAAGGACTAGAAAAATAATATACATGATAAAGAGAACTAAGAGTTGTTTTTTGAAAAGATAAAATTGAAAAAGGAAGACTCAAATAAATAAAATCAGAAATGAGAAGGCATGATAACTCCTCTTAGAAAAGATCATAACAGACTATTATGAATAAATATATGCCAATAAATTGGACAACCTGGAAAAAATGGGTAAATCTCTAGATACATACAATCTACCAAGACTGAATCATAAAGAAACATAAAATCTGAATATGCCAATAACAAGTAAGGAGATTAAATCAGTAATAAAATGTCTTTCATCCAAGAAAAACTTAGGACTCAATGCATTCACCATTGAATTCTAACAAACATTGAAAGAAGAACTAATATCAATACTTCACAAACTGTTCCAAAAGAAGCAAAGTGGAGGGAATACATCCACACTCCTTCCACAAGGCCATCATTACTCTGATACCAAAGGCAGACAAAAATATCACAAGAAAACAAAATTACAAGCCAATAACCTTGATGAAGACAAATGCAAAAATCCTCAAAAAATAATAGTGAACTGAATTCAACAACACATTAAAATGATAATTTGTCATGCTCAAGTGAGATTTATCCCTGGGATACAAGGATGGTTCAATATATGCAAATCGTAATTGTGAAACATCACATTAACTATCTGATTCTCTCATTAGATTCAGAAAAAACATTTGACAAAATTAAACATCCTTTTATCATAAAAACATCCATGGATGCTAATTCTATTTAACATGTTATTGAAAGTCTGCCAGAGAAATTAGGCAGACAGAAATAAAAGGAAAAAAAGAACTAAAAGGAAAAAAAATTCATATAGAATAGAAACACAGAATGTCCAAGGTAATCAGGAGCAAAAAGAACAAAGCTAAAGACATCACATTACCTAATTTCAAACTTTTCTACAAAGCAATAAACAATTAATGCCAGTACAATGTAATACTGGCATAAAAATAGATACATCAACCAATGGAACAGAATAGAGAGCTTGGAAATTAATCCACATATGTATGATCAATTGATTTCTGACTAACGTGCCAAGAGTGCACAATGGGAAAAGGACAGTGTCTTCAATAAATGATTTTGGAAAAACTAAATATCTAGATGCAAAAGAATGAAATTGGACCCTTATCTCACACCATGTACAAAATCAATTCCAATTGAATTAAAGACTGAAATGTAAGACACGAACAAAATCTATTAGAAGAAAACAGCAAAAAAAAGACATGACATTGTTCTGGGTAATAATTTTTTAGATTTGACCCCAAAAGTACATGCAACAAAAAGAAAAATAGACAAATGGGATTACAGCAACCTAAAAGTCTTCTGTACAACAGAGGAAACCATAAAGATAAAATTGGAGAATATTATGCTAAGCAACAAAAGGCAGGCATGGAAAGATGAGTACAAACATTTCTCAAATATGTCAGATGATATTTCATTATTTCATTGTGGTTTTAAATTGCATTTTCCTCATGATTATTGATATTGAGAATTCTTTCATATATCAAAGATTTGTTTTAATCTTAAAAGAAGCCAGAGGTAAAGAAAACAAATTACTTATGAGTTCAGCATTATGCTAATACCAAAACCAAAGATGTTACACAAAAACTAAAAATCAATATCTTTGGTTAACATAGGTACAAAAATCCTCATGAAAATATTAGCAAATTGAATCCAACCATGTATAAAAAGAATTATAGACCATGACCAAGTAGATTTTATCTCAGGTATGTAAAGCTTGTTTAACATTTGAAAGTCAATTAATGTAATTCATCATATCAACAAGCTAATGTGAAGAAAAATCACATGGTCCTATCCATAGAAACAAAAAAAGAGCATTGGATATATATTCAACTTCCAGTTAAAAAAAAAAAGGAATATAGGGAACTTTGTCAACTTGATGAAGAATATCTGCAGAAAACCTATAGCAAACATCATACTTAATGGTGATAAACTCAAAGCTTTTCTGCTAAGGTCAGGAACAAAGCAATGATGTCCCCTCTTACAATATCATACTGGGAGTCCTAGCTAATGCAATCAGATAAAAAGGAAACAAAACATATAGATTGGAAAGGAAAAAATTAAACTGATTTTGTTCACTGATGACATGGTCTTGTACATAAAAAAAATCTGAAAAAAAATCGACAAAAAAGCTCTGGGAACTAAAAAGTGATTACAGCAAGATTGCAGGATACAATACGCAAAAGTCAGTCATTCTCCTATATACCAGCAATAAATAAATGGAATTTGGAATTTTAAAAAACCTATTATTCTTTATATTAGCACCTTCAAAATTTAAATAGTTATAAGTCTAACACAATATGTGCAAGAGGTATATGAGGAAAGCTACAGAACCCTAATCAAAGAATAACTGAATAAATATATGCTCCATGTTCTTAGAAAGGAAGACCCAATATTGTTAAGATATCAGTTCTTTCAAACTTGGTTTATAGATTCAATTTAATTCCAATTCAAATCCCAGTAACTTGTGTTTATATCAAAAAACTAATTCTAAGTTTTATGTGGAGAGTCAAAAGACCCAGAAGAGTTAACTCAATACTGAAGGAGAAAAACAAAGTCAGAGGACTGAAACTACCTAACTTCAAGACCTACTATAAAGTTACAGTAATCATGACATTGCAGTGTTGGTGAAACAGTAGACAAGTAGATCAATAGAACAAAATGGAAAGCCCACAATTAGACCCACAGAAATATAGTCAACTAGTCTTTGACAAGTGAATAAAATGGGACAAAAATACTCTTTTCAACAAATAATGCTGAAACAACTGAACATGCAAAAATAAAAAGGATCTAGATGCAGATATTAAATCCTACACCAATATTAACTCAAAATGAATAATAAATCAAGTTAAAACATGAAACTATAAAATTTTTAGAAGACAACACAGGAGAAAAATCTAGGTGACATTGGATATGGCAATGACTTTTGTGATACAATACCAAAGGCATGATCCATTAAATAAGTAATTGATAATTTGGATTTCATTAAAATTAAAAACTTCTGCAAAAGACAAAGTCAAGATAATGAGAGGACAAGCCAGTGGCTGGGAGAAAATATTTGCAAAAGACAAAACTCTTAGGAGGAGAAGAGAAGGAGGGAGTCTTCTCCCTCCTTCTGAGGAAAGAGGAAGTATTTGAAGGGATAATGGCCAAGAATTTCTCCAAAATTAAGATGACGGTAATCCATAGACCCAAGAAGTACAACGAAGTCCAACATGATAAATATTAAGAAAAACACTCTTAGAGATATAATAGTGAAAATGCTAAGATCCAAAGATAGACAGAAATTTTTGAGGGCAGCCGTGGGTGAAGGAGGACACTGAAGTGGAATAAAGCTGAAATTGTGCCTCAATGCATCTTTGAAACCCTGGTCACAGGAGCAGCTCTCACCTTTTATATCCTACTTGATACCTAAGGAGTTCTAATACGCTAAGAGGCTAAGCTGAACCTTCAAACACCAACAATTTTAGCACCACAAGAGTCACAATTGACAAACGTTTCCATCACTGTTATAAACTTTTATTTCCACTGGAATCACCTTCATGTTTGTAAAATGCAGGTAATCCAGCAAAACCTATACAGAGCCTCGAGAGAATGAGAAAACAAACAAGATACTGGGAAAAAATATTTGCAAAACACATATCTGACAAACGACTGTGAGGCAAAATTTACCAAGAACGCTTAAAACTCAAATATAAGAAAGCAAAATGGGCCAACAACCTTAACAGATACCTCACCAAAGATGATATACAGATAGCAAATAAACACATGGAAAGATATTTTATAAGTCATCAGAGAAATTGAAATTAAAACAATGAGATACCACTACACACCTATTAGAATGGCCAAAATACAGAACACTGACAATTCCAAATGCTGCTGAGGATGTGCAGCAACAAGAACTCTCATTTATTGCCGCTGAGAATGCAAAATGGTCCAACCACTCTGAAAAACAGTTTCACAGTTTCTTAAGAAACTAAGCACAGTCTTACTGTAGTATTTTTGCAATCCCTAGATCCTGCTCCTTGGTATTTATCCAAGGAGTTGAATGTCTACACAAAAACCTGCAAAGGGATGTACCTAGCAGTTTTATTCTTAATTATCAGAACTTCAAAGCAACCAAAGCAAGGTGTCCTTCAGTAGGTGAATGAATAAATAAACTAGGGTACTTCCAGACAATGGAATATTACTCAGTGTTAACAAAAATGAGCAATCAAGCCACGAAAAGACACGGAATAAAAAACTAAATTCAGGTTATTAAGTGAAAGAAGTCCATATGAAAAGATAATATACTATATGATTCCAAATAGGTGACATTCTGAAAAAGACAAAACTATGGATATAGTAAGATCAGTGGTTGCTGTAGTTACAGGAGAAAGAGAGATGAAGAGGGAGATCCCAGAGTATTTGTAGGGTAGTGAAACTATTATGTATGATACTACAGTGGTGGATACATGTCATTATATCTTTGTCAAAACCTGCAAAATGTACACCAAGCATGAACTTTGATGTAAACAGTGGACTTTGTGTGATAAGGATGTGTCAATGTAGATTCATCATTGTAACAAATGTATCCTGTCTCTGGTTGCTGGTTGGCAAGTGTATGCTTGATTGGAGTCAGTGGGTATGTGGAAACTCCCTGCATGTCCACTCAATTTTTCTGTGAATCTACAACTACTCTAAAAAGTAGTTTATTATTTTTAAAACCAAGCGTACCTTGAGCATTGCTGTAAAGTTGTTACTGAAAAAATTCACTTATGCTTCTTTTATTAAAGCCTCTTACATTAAATTATTTAGCCATTTGTACTAAGAAAAAGTCAATATTCAATAACAAATAGATTTTATGGTGTTATGTAAAAAAGACTATATGACATTTTGTGATTCTACTTTTTCCTTGACTGTTAATATACTCAAAGTCAAATTTAATGTTAATTCACTGTCTATATTCCTTAACTATAAAATACACTTACCTTATTTTATGGTTTTATAACTGTTTCAGCAATCTTATCACATATATGCAGTTTATTTAAATCATCTAAGTCTTTTCTTTCAAGATTTAGAGTATAGGTAGAAGGATGAATTAATTAAAATATAAATAATTAAAATATCCACAGTCTAGCTATTTAGCTGGTGTGTTAGTTGTTCTTGCATTGCTATAAAGAAATACCTGAGACTGGATAATTTATAAGAAAAGAGGTTTAATTGGCTCAAGGTTCTGCAGAGTGTACAAGGAAGCATAGCACTGGCTTCTGAGGAGGCTTCTGGAAGCTTACAATCATGCAGAAATTGAAGTTGGAGCTTACACATCACATGGTGAAAGCAGGAGCAGGAGGGGTGATGGGAAGGTACCACTCCCTTTTTCACAACTAGATCTCATGAGAACTCACTCACTATTGCAAGGACAGCGCCAAGCCATGAGGGATTGTCCCCCATGACCCAAACACCTCCCACCAGGCTCCACCTACAACACTGGGGGTTAAATTCAACATGAGATTTGGTGGGGACATATATTCAAACTGTATCAGCTGGAGAGGCTAAAATTTGTTCTCATGACAGTTACTTTCTGTTATGAAATTTGTAGTTTATCTTGTGTGTCAAATTATTGTGTATAGCTTTCATGTGCTTGTTAGATAAGCAGGAGACTGCTTTTCCATATACAGCCAGCCCTCCATATCCATCAGCTGTGCATACCAGGACTAGTGTTACTTTCCATTCTCAGTTGTTTGAATACATGGATGTGTAACTGGCTGATACAAAGAATTAACTGTACTTCATCTATAGAGTTGATGCTTTTCTGTAAGCTTATAACTTATCTAACCCTAGTTATAAATATCTACTGGTCTCTGATTGGAGCAGTTACCAGAACTGCTAACAGGACTCAGAGCAACAAGACTAAACACAGCTGGAAACAACAATGATAGAGAGAGCATATTGCCTTGCAACTATTTCCCACCAATATTGAAAGAAAAAGCTACCTGTGTCTAATTCACATGGTTGTCAAGGTGTGAAGTGATCATCTTTGGCATTATCCTTCATTAAGAATATATCATAATTTACTGCTTTTTAAAAATGTGAATTTGAAGACTCAAAAGCCCAAGGTAGAGTCTTGAGTCTATCATTCAGATCTCATCAATGGGTTCTCAAATTCCAGGTTCTACATTATGGCCCATTTAAAAAATAGCTAGATATATCAGATTAAATATCCATTCATAGTGTGTTTTAGGTAACAGGCTTTGGGCCAGTCTAAATTCAATAACTATTTATTTTTCTAGTGTATTAACAGATTTCGGAATGGATACGAATAGTACTAATTGGGAAACAACTATTATCACGTTTATTATGGTTCTAGTTGTGCATGTAACAAGAAAGATGGTTAGTTATAGATTGGATGTAAACCTATTCACTAAGTGCAACTTTTTAAGGGAAAATATTTTTAATTTAGGTTAATAAGAAAATTAAAGACCTTGAGTTTAGATATAACTTGTGAAAAATAATTTTAATTGATACATAACTCTGATTTTTAAACCATTAGAGATCTGAGTTCAAATAAATGGAGGATTACAATTTACAATACAAGAATAAATGTGGTGTTAATTAATGACTTGGCTTACAGCCTACTCCCAGACTAATGTCCTGCTTATTTCTTTAGTCCTATTAGACATATTGTGCACAAAAATGCCTCAAAAAGTGTCGTAGGCTAGATAGACCATATGATCTCAACTCTGCTCTAAAAAAGTGCCTCTGTACATGTGTGTATGTGAAAATATTGGAAGAACACACTGCTATAAAATATTAATGGGTAATAATACAGTAAACTTTTATTTTTTTCTTTGTGCTTTTCTGTATTTTACAAATGTACTATATATACATAATTGTTATTTAACATCAAAGAATAAAAATAGATAAATATTTTTTAAGTAATGACAAAATTTTCACTGCCAATTTTTTGTAGAAATCAAAGGCATGGAATTGACTGTACTTGAAGTTCCAACTCTACCATTTGTGGCTATATGTTTTATGGGATGTTGCTTTACTACAATGTCCTTTACTATAATGTCCTTTTGCAATATTGGGAGAATGCATTGTAGGAGAAGTGGCTGTGTGCCCCTTCAGGATCTTCTGTATGGAGTTTCACTTCTGCAATGGGCTGCATGCTTATGGGTTACATATAAGATAAAGCATTTCATGCCCAACCTGTCCCCCTGTCTCTTCAGTCTCCTTACTATTGATTTGGGTGTCCTTTCTCTAGAACATGCAAAACATGCAATTATACCAATGAGCAGGAAAGTAATTAACTGGATAAGAAATACGCCCAGAGTTCGTTTTAGGTGAAGCTTTATCCCAAGAATTCAATTAGTTAAGAGTAACGAGGCAGGAGATAAGTAGGTCTCTAGACAGTCTAATAAGGTAAAAACAGCTGGGACAACCCCCTTATAACACAATGGGAACAAATACAATTATGATAAAGCCATCCTGGGATACTGAAATTTAGATGATAATTTTAGCAAGTCAAACAACTCTGGGGCCACTTTTAAATCCTGGTAGGCCTGGGATATTTGAGAAGGTCCTGTCTCTAATCCCTGTCCCTGGTAACAGATGTTAACACTGTTAAATAAGTGCACTAATCTCCAGAGAGAACACAGAACAACCTCACAATATGAATAAAAGTTCAAGTGGTCGTGACTTGTATAACAATGTAGATAATCAAATTCTTAAAAGTGAGTGTAAGAGTGTAACTTTTCTCATTGATTTTCTCATATCTGTTATCCATTCATTCATATGTTCATTCATTCTTTCATTCATTCGTTTACTAAAGATGCGTAGAGCACTTTTCAGCTGTGAGGTCCAATTGATAGTTTTGAGGAATAATTTTAGAAAGCCAAGAATTTTGAGTTTGGCAAATTTTGAATTTGAATTCTGGTTCTGCCATAAATGAGTTTTATGGGGTAGATCGAAGTTTGTGGAGCCTGAAGTGTATATTACTTCTGGGGTCTTCTTTAAGAAAAAGAATACAAAATTATGACTACAGGCTACGCAATGGAGGATCCCAGAAGCTTAAGCTTTATCAACTTCATAGAAATTCACCTCTGTAGTTGGGTTTTGACCTGGAGCTTCAGGGTGATGTGACCTGAAACAAGCTATTTAACTTTCTTGAGACTGCTTTCTCCTATGTAAAATGAAGATTAAAAATGTTACTTACATGATTGTTGTGACAGTGAGATGGGACTATCAATGTATGTAAGTGCCTGGCACAGAGTGAACTCATGCTAAGTAGCAGCTGATGGTGCTGTCAGACAGCAGGCAGCCAGGTCAGACTGCTAAGTAATTTATACAGACCAAACGGTCAGGAGCTGCTCCCTATATTTTTCATCCCCCAGAAAAGTGCAGATGCTCAGTTGATTTGCCAGAAGCCCAGACAAATGCTGGAATGACCAAGCAAGTTTAAACAATATAGCAACTCTCTGGGAAGGAACAGCAGAGTATACCTGGCTTCAGATAGTCTTTACTGCTCAGGTAATTGGATTCACTGAACTGGGTTTCACAATGTCAAAAAGCAAATGTTCAGGATACAAACCTTTCCTCAGTGGAGCAGAGCACCAACATTTCAAATAAATATTTTGATCAAACATTTCATCACATAGATCCTGTTTGCCCACAAAAATGCTTCTGCACCCATGTGCACTGGTTTTCTTCTTCCCAAAATATTTACTTTCTATTTCCTGGACAAAGAATGAGAGCATCGCCACCGCACCCCCCCCAAAAAAACACCCAAAAATCTAAACAAAAAAAAACCTTTTCTTTTATTTTTTGTCTCTCTTTTTTTAACCATGAATTATCCAGACTTGCCATCATTGCTTAATAATGTTTTTAGTATTTATTTGATTAAGGCCAATGGTACATGGTGAGAAATATTTCATCGTAAGTATGTAAAACACACTTTTCATTATGACCTCTGGTTTATTTTCTTACTTTCTAGCTTGAAACTCGTGTTCTGTCTCCTTCCTCCAATGCTCAGGCCCAAGTTCTGCATCCATATCTGCCCTTTTCATAGGTTCCATCATCTTGATTCTCTTATCTATTCAATAAAATTATTTTCTACATAGTGTTTCAGACCCAAAAATAGAAAGAGAAGCTACAGTCTCTTCTCTCAAGTTGCACAAAGCTTAGTAGAAGAGATTAACAAAAGAGTAATGATTTCATTATGTTATGAAAAAATCTGTCATAGAGACATATCCCTCATCTTAAGGAAGTGCAGGACAAAAAGTGTTTCAATGTACCAGGGAATAGAATAAGGTCAGAACGGATCAGGACAAAAAAGTAACAGTGAAGCCAAGTTTTAGGGAGTAGATAAAGTCTTATTAAGAGAGTACAAATGGCCATTAATTGCCAACACAGAAGAATATGCAGAAATCTAGCAAGAAAGTGCATCAGAGGAAGCAGAAAGAGCTTGGTAAAACTGAAGCCTGAGGTGTGCATGGGACTAGAAAAATAGACTGTATCTGGATTTTTAAGACTTTTATGTCCTGCTGAGTTCAGTTTTTATTCTTTAGGAAAGTAGGTAAATTTTAAACAAATTGAGGTGGGATTTGTGTTTTGAAAGATCAGCTTGGCTACAAATTCTATGGCAGTTGAATTGGCAGAGAAAGAGACAGGACAGGAAAACCACTTGCAAAGCTAATAGAGTAAAGAAAAGATGAGAGTTTGAGCCAAGGTAAACAAGAGGAGAATGGGAGAGAAGAGAGAATAAATGCAAATGTTACTGAGGAAGCAGAGGGAAGAAAAATGAGAGATGGCAAGTCCTGGTTGATTTCTGAGTTTCTATGTCTTTGTGTGAGTCTTATAGGGAAATTGAACACACACATGAATTACATGACTCTTGAAGTACACTGGGTGTATACATTGCACTAAGAATTCCTAAGCAAATTACACCATTAAGTGTGTTTAACCATTTACGAATGTGTTATTAATATTTTATTATTGTATTCTTTTTTTTTTTTTTTTTTTTTTTTTGAGACAGAGTCTCGCTCTGCCGCCCAGGCTGGAGTGCAGTGGCCGGATCTCAGCTCACTGCAAGCTCCGCCTCCCGGGTTCCCGCCATTCTCCTGCCTCAGCCTCCCGAGTAGCTGGGACTACAGGCGCCCGCCACTGCGCCCGGCTAGTTTTTTGTATTTTTTAGTAGAGACGGGGTTTCACCGTGTTAGCCAGGATGGTCTCGATCTCCTGACCTCGTGATCCGCCCGTCTCGGCCTCCCAAAGTGCTGGGATTACAGTATTGTATTCTTAATAGAACATGAAGCAAGAAAGTCTCACGGCAATTTTCAGGAAATCTGGAATTTTTACAAGTTTTACACCCCACAAGAAAGTTGCCAAGGTCTATTAATTTCTTGAGAAGTTGTTCATATATGAAATTTTAGTCCAGCCATTATATGAAGTAGGACTACAGCTTAATGTTTTCCCATTTCTTTTCATTACAATGTTATTAGTGTGTTGATTTTTAATTGTTTTATTAATTATTAAATATATGCAAAATTATATTTATAATATATGGAAGGCATAAGCAATAATAATAAAATGAACAGCCATATAATCCCCTATTCAGTTCTAGAAATGGAACATGACTAACACGTTGAAACCCCTGGGTGCTTCCCACTTATCCCATCCCATCTTCCCTGCACCCACCTCACTCTCAGGAGACTTACAAATCTGTTTATTTGGAGTTAGTTGTCTTCTTATCTCTAATCTCCAGTTTAACCGCATGTGTATCTTTAATCAATCGTGACCATTTTGCATATAAATTAAAGCCTACTTGTGTACTCATGGATATTTATATTTTTTGCCAAACAATATATTCCTGAGATTCATCCATGTTGATGTATACAGCTGCGTTCATTCTGTGACTCTGATGAGGAGTATTCATTATGAACATATTCTGATTTGTTTATTCATTCTCTTATTTCCTGGCCTACCAGGAATATTCCTGCTTTGAACATTTTGGGGCATGTCTTCTAATGCATATGGTACATAAAAATCTTAATCAGCCGTTTTTTGCTTGAATTTCAGTTATATCATTTTTTATCATTTGACTTTCAAAGATTTGGGAGTCCTTCTCTTTCAAGGATATATCTTATTAACTATACATATACAATGCTTCTCAGTCCATGTGTCCTCAAACTTATATAAATATATATTTTATATTATCTATTAACTGACAAGTTTATTAACTTCTGGAAGAAAAAAACTGCTGTCAACTAGAATTGGAGAATTGATGCTATGAGAAGAAATGAAAGGTGATGCTACATTTAGGGAGAAATACTGAACTTGATTAACGTGAGATCTATACTCAGAAACAAGTAAGGGTCACTAGGAAGAAGCAGAGTATAAGCAGGAATAGTTTGTGCAGAAATGGTAGCACTGATTTAAAATGCAGAGGTTGCTGGGAGGAATCAGAGCTTCATCTGGAAGAAGAAGGAAAGGAGGTGCCATAAATAAGGCCCATACTTTTCTGGAGAAGGCTTGATAGGGAAGAATGCATTTTTCCCGGAAGACTGCATAGGAATGCATCCAGGGTAATATAATGTGACAATGGACATACAAGTGTACACTGGCCTAACAATGTATTGGATCCTGAGATTGAGTGAAAATTGTCATAATCACGAGTCAATATCACCTCCAAAGATTCTAGGAGGTTGTGAACATGGAGTGGCCTAGAAAAATTGTGAAGTAGAAGTGTCTTTCTTTGCCAGCATCACCATTCTTCTTCCTTTGTGAGTGTCCATTCTCAGGGCCTTCCTGCTGCCTGCTGGCTGCACGGGACCCTTATATCTCAGCCAACCAACTACACAGCCTTCCATTGAGCAGATACTTTCATTTTTCTATCTTCGTAGCAAACTTGCCCATCATCCAAAACTAGAAATTTTCTGTCTGTGTACCCCCAAGTTTGATCAAAGTGTAGAATTTATTGTCATAGACAAACTTCTTTCACACTGACTTCTGAGAGATGCAACATTGTGTTGCATAGTTTGTGAAGGGTAGAGAGAGCAAGGAAAAAGAAGTAAGCACAACACAATGAAGTCAAGCTGAGAGCAGGGAAAGAGAGAATGCTTATTGGATCACATGAAAACATTGTCTCTTGATGATAAAATAGAGCTTAGTCCAGAGATTAAACAGTTTTCAGAAAACAGGCATGGTGCTAATGAATTTTGTGATAATCATAAGCACATTTATAGAGGGTCAGTTTTACATTGTGGCAGTGATTGCATTATGAACATTTAAAATTTTTTTAGGCTACCAAAAATTCTAGCATTTGCAAGTTTATTGCAAGCAGCAGATGATTGAGGACCTCAGGAGTAGATGTAAATTCTGTTAGGGTGGTGACCATGTCCAACACATTAAACAAAGGCACACGGGCAGCGCTAGATAGTTTTCTGTTGAATGAATGAATCAATGCTGTCTCTTCCCACGTTTTCTACTAGGGCCTATCTGGTAAACTTATTTGAGGTAACTTGTTAAGGCTGATAAAAGGTGATAATGTTTAACTAATAGTTAAACATTGATCAGAAACTTTCAAAGCCTTATTACAAAGAATCCTATTTAGATTGTGTGGAATTGCAGACAAAGGTACAAAATCTGCAGGGAAACAACCAGGAAATGGGATAATACAGAAATTCAACCCACTTCCTAAATAATGAAAATCAAGGACATGAGATTAGAAAGAAAAATACGCAGCAGGACTGATTATCAATTCCTTAAATAAATATTAATACATATTAAGAGCAGACACTCTGACTTAATAGGAGGATATTGATAATAAAGATAAGTAAACAAGAACATTTTATTATCTGTTAGAAGATATTAAATGCTATGAAAAAATATTTAGAGTGAGGAAAAGGAGTTCAAGACAGCAGGAAAAAAGTGAAAAACACATTCAATCATTAATTCATTCATTTAGCCACTCAGCCAGCAATTCCTAAGCATCTTTGTCTTCAATACTTGGAATCTAAAGAAATTAGACACGGCCCTGCTCAGTGTAGTCAACATAGATGAACAACAGAAAGAGGCAAGCTCTTGTTTCGTAAATGCTGTAATAAAAAATGGGTGCTTTGGGGACTTCCAATAATGGCTAGCAATTCAGGGGAGGTTTTAGAGAAGAGAAAACATTTGCATTGGATCTTAAGAACTTGTTATGATTTAATCAGTGAAGAGGAGAGAAAGGAAATTCCAGGTGGCAGAAACAGCTAATGCAATAGTATGCAGTCATGAAAGAGGATGGCAATTCAAGGCAAGGTGAGAAGTTTGTTGTAGCTAAAGTATAATTACAACAAAAGGCAAACCAGGGATGTGTGTTGGGGACTGGTGGGGATGAGAGAGTAGCTTTGCAGGAGATGAGCCTGGAAAGGAGCCAATCTCTCCAGCACACATTAACAGTTTCTACATACACGGAATACATTTTTATGCCACCTGTATTTTGATCCTACGAAACAGCGGGCTTAAAAGTGCTATGGGACAAAGCAGTATACTTTGTTTTTACCACAGGTATGCTTAACTTTAACTAGATCCAGACTGCAAAAATCCAAATTTACAAAACAGATAAAATAGAATGTGATTATTTTGTGAACAAAGGGATTCTTAATTTTATACAAAAATTTAGGTTCTTTGTTCTCAAACAGAAAACTAGTGCCTGAGCTTGCCAGCTCCCTGGATGTGTCAGGATTTCCCCGTAATGGAGCTATTCCTGACACACTTCTGACTCTTCAGTGGGACTCATTTTTCTCCTGCTTTGTCTTTAAAGTTCTACATATTCAGAACTTAAAACCAATTATTTAGGAGACATGACTTTGTATTTCTACTGTGGTTTTGGTAAATACTGTGACGTTAACTTCCACCCAGCACACCTCCGCTTCCTTATAGATAAACAAATTGAAAGGTAAAAAGAAAAAGGAATCACTTAGATAGCTCTCATGGGCCAAATCAGAGCAACCCAGGTCTGCGACTGGTAGAGAGGTGACACATGAAACTCATAAAGGAGATGTGGGCCCCTGAATCCATAGGGGGCAGGAATGGGGCCACTGACACTGTGTGTGACAACTGACACCAAACATTCCTGGTAACGCATGAGGATTGGGGCACAGGCAACATGAGCATAGGAATGTGAGAATCTTGATCTTCTTGTTTGGAGCAAATGGGATGGTGAAAATCTCCTAAGGGGCATATAATGCCCCCAAATCTCATAAATGGCACCTGTATTTTGAAGATAAGCTAACCAAGGACATTAGAATAGTAGTATTTCCTGTGATTATAGCATTGTAAGTCTGTGTCTTTATCAATTGTTACTCTTTCCTATTTAAACTTTTAGTGAACCAGCGCTTTTGTTTTTTCTATAAAAATAACACACAAAAAAGTTTGGGGAATGACCTTTTCCAGATACTCTTACTACCACATCTCTCATGACACTAGGCTTAATGACTGAGTTTGTTAAAGTTTAATATTTGAGCTTAAATATGTTATTATCTTAAAATTAATATTCCAATATATTAATAAGTGTTCAAGTATACAAACCGTTTGCTGGCCAAAACTCTATGTTTTCCATAACATTAAAATGCACATACATGAGCATGTGTGTATTTTCAATATCTAAAGCTAACATACTTAATGGCAAAAGACTGAATGTTTGCCCCTTAATGCTGGGAAAGGAGACAAAGAAGTCTCCTCTTAAAACTTCTAATGATATTGTACCACAGTTCTTAGCCAGTGCAGTGAAGCAAGGAAAAAAGTACAACAGATCAAAGTAAAATGTTCTTTATCCATAAATTATATGAATGTCTACATAGAAAATCCTAAGTGGTATTTTTAAAAATCCTTCCAGCAAAGTAAGTAAATTCAGCCAGATAGTAGAATACAAAGTTGATATTTAAAGTCAGTTGCATTCTTATGTTTCTACGTATTAGCGACAAACAACTGGAAACTAAAACTTTAAAAAGACATTCTCACGCCTGTAATCCCAGCATGTTGGGGGGCCGAGGCGGGCGAATCACATGATCAGGAGTTCGAGACCAGCCTGGCCAACATGGTGAAACCCTGTCTCTACTAAAAATACAAAAACTTAGCTGGGTGTGGTTGTGGGCACTTGTAATCCCAGCTACTCGGGTGGTTGAGAAAAGAGAATCTCTTGAGCCTAGGAGGCGGAGGTTGCAGTGAGCCAAGATTGCACCACTGCACTCCAGCCTGGATGACTACAAGACTCCATCTCAAAAAATAAAAAACGCATTTATAATAGCATGACAAATTTAAATATTTAGGAATACATTTAGTACAGCAAGAACAAGGCCTCTATATTTAAAACTAAAGAGTATTGTTGAAAGACATTAAAATAATATATAAATATACAGAAAGAAAAGCCATTTTCAAGAATTGTAAGACTCAAAACTGTTAAAATGTTCATTCTCCCCAAATTGATCAATATAGTCAATGAAATTTTAATCAAAATTCCAGCAAGCATTTTTGATCGAAATTGATGAGATCTTTCTAAAATTTATACAGGAAAATCAAAAGCAAGTTAGTTACTTCCAAGTTACAATGGGGGTACAGGCATTGGATAAATGCTCCCATTCCAAATGGGAGAAAATGGCCAAAACAAAAGGTCCAGAGGCCCCATCCAAGTTCAAAATCCAACAGGCTAGTCATTAAATGTTGAAGTTTCAAAATGGCCTCCTTTGACTCTATTTGTAAAATTTGTAAAGAATCTAGAATAGAAAGTTGGAGGATGGACACTACCTGATTTCAACGCTTCCTATAAAGCTATCATAATCATGATAGCATTATATTGAAATAAAGGTAAACCAACAGATCAATGAAAGAGTGTAGGGATTCTATAAGTAGACCCATAAATGTGGTCAAATAATTTTTGACAAAAGAATCAACTCAATTCAATGAGGGACAAATAATTTTCAACAAATGCGCTAAAACAACTGGATATCTTTATTGAAATAAATGAACCTCAACCCAACATCACTTTGCACATAAAATTTAATTGGAAATGAACCATAAACCTAAATATAACAGCTAAAACACTAAACTGTTAGCAGAAATAGAGAAAAACTACACGACTCCAGATTAGGCATATATTTTAGATAAGATGTAAAAAAAATCCCCATCTATTGATGAAAAAGGGATAACAATTTTCTCCAAAGTTAATACCTACTTATCTTCTGTATTAGTCCATTTTCACAGTGCTATAAAGACATACCCAAGACTGGGTAATTTATAAAGAGAAGAGGTTTAATTGACTCACAGTTCCACATGGCTGGGGAGGCATCAGGAAACTTACAATCATGGTGACAGTGGAGGGAAGAGGCATGTCTTACATGGCAGCAGGCCATCTTGAATTGTAGTTCCCATAATCTTCACATGTCATGGGAAGAACCTGATGGGAGGTAATTTAATCATAGGGGCAGTTACCCTCATGCTGGTCCTGTGATGGTGAGTGAGTTCTCACAAGATCTGATGGTTTTATAAGGGGCTTTCCCCTCTTTTGCTTGGCACTTCTCCTTGCTGCCACCATATGATGAAGGACGTGTTTACTTCTTCTTCTGCCATGATTGTAAGTTTCCTGGGGCCTTCCCAGCCATGCTGAACTGTGAATCAATTAAACCTCTTTCCTTTGTAAATTGCCCAGTCTTGGGTACGTCTTTATTAGTAGCATGAGTATGAACTAATACAGATGAGAACAATAGACACCAGAGCTTATTTGATGAGGGAAGTTAGAAGGAGGATGAGCATGGAAAAACTACCTATTGGGTACTATGCTCACTACCTGGGAGATGAAATCATTTTTATACAAAACCCCAGCAAGGTGCAATCTGCCCATGTAATAAACGTGCACAGGTCCTCCCTGAACCTGAAATAAAAGTTGGGGGAAAAAATCTAATTACTTGGAAAAAAAAAAGAAAGGTTTTTTTTTTTTTTTTTTAAGTAATTACAATAGAAATTGAATTAAGCAAGGAAGACTTCTTGGAAGAGCTGATCTTTGTAAAACAAATTCATGGTCTAGGGTACAGAGCTTACCATGGGCCAGACATTGTGCCAGCGTTTAATGGTAGACTCAGGACAAGTGCTGGTAAGTTATTCTCTGTGAACACACCTGTGCTAGTGCTCCTGCCACACACAGTCTTCTGATGGTTTATTATGGCCCCCCATCCCATTGTGAGCTCCTTGGGGTCAGGGGCTATATCTTGTTCCTTTCTGTATCCTAAGCATAAGACCTGGCACTTGGTAGCACTTGGTAGGTATAAATTCAAGTCTGTGACAATTAACAGAACATTTAAAAACAAACTAAAGGTTAAGGTTTATTGGGGGAAAAGAAGGTTGAACAATTGTTTAGAAAGAAAGCTTATTGGTGCTGGCAGTGTCTTAAAGTTGGTGAGTTCTGATAGATGAATGTTAGTAGTTGTGAAGCAGGATTTATAATCTTGGAGTTATGGTTAGGAATTTTTAGTTTTGGATTGGGTTTGTGGGAGAGTTTTTGAAAGAGGCAAGTGTTTTTGTAAAGCATCTAGCTAGGTTGTTTTGTGTTGTTAGTACTTTCACATCATCATAATCTGAGTCCTTGGTTTTTCATCATAATTATATTTGGTGGTAACAATCCAGTGATAAGACATCAACAGAATCCAGTGGAGTGGAGGCAGAGAAGCCCCACAAATAAAGGTAGTAAAGTTTTAATGTTCATTCTGCTGCTGCACATACCCACCCCATTATAGTGTTATCATTTAGCTTTATGGCATCACAATCATATAAATGCTTACTGCAGTGATTCATGGTTTCTTTTCAATCCTGAAAATTTCCCAGTGCTATCCATTGAAGAGCAGACTGATTCCATATCAAACCCAACAGAACTGGTTTGGGAAATTTACATGGACTTACCCAAATAGCCTGACAAAAAATGCAATCTCTTTATTGGATAAATAAAAATATGCATAGAATTATTATATTACTTTATTTGAACATTAAATTTAATTAGAACATAATTATTGGATTACTGTTTTATTATACAGGTAAGTGATGTCTATTAAATCAAGGCTCTTAAATGCCATTCATGCTTGCATAATACCAAGTTCTTGCTAGTCTTAACAGAAAAAAAAATGCTGTAAATAGACACATCTCAAATTATGCCAAAAACCACCCTCAAATTTATAAACCACAACATTACAAGTGAATCAACTGTATTTCTATTGATGTTTCAAGCTTAAACTTACTTTTTCTGATTATGAAAGTAATATGTGCTCATAAAAAAGGGTATACAAAGGATAAAAGAGAAAAATTTTCACTTACTTAAATGATTCAAAAGAAATCATTTTTTAAATTTTCAGTGCTAATTTCCATCATTTTTTTCAGTAACTTTTTGGTGATACATTTGAGATCATGTGGTAGATAAATTTATTTATGCTACCTTTTCTATTTGCCAATATATAAGTAATATATTTTAATATCTATTTTATTCTAATTTTAGAATTATCTTTGTGCAACTTTTTAAACAATACAGAAAATTATAAAGACAAAAATAAAAAATCTATATATTCCCACAGCCAAAAGGTGAGTTTTATTGTACATTTGTTGTATTTCTATTTTTTTCTGTGCTTTTTATAGCTATTTCATGTATGCATGAAGTTTTACAACCTGAACTATTTAATTTTGTAACTATAGTGTAAGAAAATACATATTTTATCACATCCCTTACCAGCACTGGGCATTATAATTTTTAAAGCCCCTATCAATTTTATTAGTGATATATGGCTTCTGTGTGTAATTTCCGTTTTTGTGTTTTCAGTGAGGTTGAGCATATTTTCAAATGTTTTTTGGTATTTTTCCAACGGGGTTTTATGACTTTTCTTAATAATTTATAACATTTACTTAGAAAGTAAGGATATTAACCTTTGTCATATTGGGTGTTTTTTCCCACTTTGCCTTTTAATATGCCCAGTCTTTATTCATTGGTTTTAAAATGCTTAAAATGATTAGACAATTCAGTAGGTCTTCTGCTGTGTAATTTCATCTGTTGCTTTAGAATCTGTTGTTGTTTAGAAAACCCTTACATATCCAGCCCTTTGTTGATATTCACTTATATTTCCTCCTAATGTATTATACAATTAAACATTTTAAAATCTAAGTCTCTTTTACATTGCATTGTGATACTCCGTAACATATGTTAAGATTTACATGCATTAGCATCTATTTTGATGCTATCTGTTCTACTCCATTTATCTAATTTCCAGTTCTGATACACAGAAAATAATACTTTAATTATTGTGACTGTAAGACCCTAAAATATGAACTAGAATAAATTCTTTGTTAATGTTCATAGCTATACTTATCTGTTCACTTTCATCAAAGATTTACAGAATTAATATTTTTTTCTATTGCCAAAAAATCCATTTGGGTTTATCGAAATTGTTTTAAAGTACAAGTTAATTCGAAATGGCCGAAACATCTTTATAATATGGAAGAATGTGGTTTGGGTTGCATTACATGCAACCATGTAATCTCAACATGGTTGTATTGAAAGCCATTGTATCTTTCCAAATTTTAAGCCATCCTTGCATTCCTGGGGAGGAGCCCTATGTAATTTGGGTTAAGTGTGCTACTAAGTATGGGTTCTTCATATGTTATTTTTAAACTTTGAATCTTTATTATCACTGGGATTGCTGTATACTTGTGTTCTCTAGGATTTTTTTGTGTTTCACTATGAAGGTAGCTTAACAAAATAGTTTGGTTTGCTTTTCAGGTATTTTTTAAGCTCTGAAATATTTCATATATAACACTATGATTATCTGTTTTTTGCAAACTAAGAAAAACTTACTTGTAAAACTTTCTTGACCAAGATATTTTATAGCTACATATATAATAAACATTTCAATTTGTTCTACTCTGATTTATATTTTTGCACAAAATTAGGATTACCTTATATATTTTTATTCAGCTATGCATTCATTTTTTATGTAAAGTAAAATATCTTCCATACAAGCTTTTATATTTACTTTATTTTTATAAATTGATTTTTTAAAATAATTATGTTTCGCAGAGGTGTCCATGAAAAAAGTTCTTACAAATCTCTGCCTATTCACTCTATTATTATTTTTTTTTTTCCGTTTACACACAATTCACTCCTTTTTCCTGCTTGGGTTGCCTTCTTTAAACCTCACTGACTTCTTTTAAAAAATGGCCGGGGCAGTGGCTCAAGCCTGTAATCCCAGCACTTTGGGAGGCCGAGATGGGCAGATCACGAGGTCAGGAGATGAGTCCATCCTGGCTAACACGGTGAAACCCCGTCTCTACTAAAAAATACAAAAAAAACTAGCCAGGCGAGGTGGTGGGCGCCTGTAGTCCCAGCTACTCGGGAGGCTGAGGCAGAAGAATGGCGTGAACCCGGGAGGCGGAGCTTGCAGTGAGCCGAGATTGCGCCACTGCACTCCAGCCTGGGCGACAAAAAAAAAAAAAAAAAAAAAAAAAAAAAAAAAAACCGTCTCAAAAAATGTTTATGCTATTCATTTTATCTTTCCTAAATAATAGCCCCGAAGGATCTACATTTACTTTTGATATGTAATTTAGAAGATCCCAGAAATTTTGACATATACATTCTCCATCTATTTATGTTCTAAAGACATTTTAATTTATTTTCATTTTCTTTTAAAAATTGTTACTTAATGAATTCTTAGTTAATTTTAAGTTTTTAAACTCTTGAACAAAGGATGTAAATGGGCCCATCCAGTTTTTATTTTTTTTGAAGTTCAGGGTTTTTGCATGGTTTTGTATATGATTAAATTTACAATTATTCCACAGGCATTTGACAAGAAATATTTTTCCTATTTGGGTATAAATTTATATCATTCACAAATATTTATGCTTATTTACTTCATTTCTTGATTTGTCATAGGCATAGTATTAAACTAAGGCATCTCACTATAATTGCTTTTTTTAAAGTTGACTTCTGTTCCTTTCAGTACTTTTTAAATATTTCTTTTAGCACAGTTTTAAGTTCACAGCAGAATTGAGAGGGAAGTCCAGAGATATCCTCTATATCGCATTCCCCAACAAATGCATGCCTTTCACATTATTAACATCCCTCCTCAAATGGTATATTCATATAGTTGATGAACACTGACATGTCATAATCCTCTAAAATCCATAGTTTATCTTAGGTTTCACTCTTGACATTGTACATTCTATGGGCGTGGACAAATGTATCCATCATTAGAGTATCATACAGAATATTTTCACTGGCCTAAGAATCCTCTGTATTTCACCTATTCACCCTTTCCCCTTCCTTGTTAATTGTTTTAATATCAAATTATTTCTAACATTGTGTTGCTATGTTTTGTGTGTGTGAAAATTTATTACTGTTATCTTTCCATTATAGATTTTATCAGTAGAATTGCCCACTCAGCCATTTAATGCTTTCCCCCCTTGAGTTCCTTTTTGATATTATTGTGACCTCTGTTTACACGTTTTTCTTTTTTTGCTAATAAGAATTTTAACTCACACATAAATGTCACAGTCAATATATTTAACCTTAATTCTATATTTTCGTTAACACTTTATTTTTTTGTTTCCCAGCTACTTTGGATTTCTGTATTGTACCTTGTAGGTTTTGTTTTATTTGCTTTGTTTTTATTCTATCCTTGTCAACTAGAAATTTTATTTTTTGTTTTACTGTAAGTTGTCCTTAAGTTTGTCAATATTTAAACATATACCTTATTTTTTAAGGTAATTGCTTGGAAATGTGCATTTAATTAAAAAGAGGTTATTTAATCTGAAACAAAAATTCTGTTGTACATAGTTGAGAGAGGGCAAAATATAATATATGGATGACACATTTCATTAAAAAAACTGGAAAATGCAACAAATTATTATGAAAATGGGTATTTGGTTTGTTAATAAAATATTTGTTATCACTGTCACTTTATTAGTATTCTTAGAAGGAACAAATAATCAAAATTATAATTTTCTTGCCATAATTTCCCAACAAAATGTTATATATTCTCTTTAGGATCATGCTGCAAAGGCATCAGCTTTATTTCAACTCACACATTTAAACTATATTTTATGATTCCTTATTACATGTTAGGCAGCCATGAAAAAAATCAAACATGGTTCCTGTCATAATGGAACATACAGCCAAGTTGGAGAAATAGATAATAAACAAGTATAAGGAATGCACACATGCATGCACACACATCCCTCCTGTCTTTTGATCACTTTTCAGATGTATTTTAATGAGGCAGGAGGAGATATAGCCACAGCAAGTAAGCCCATATATTAACACGGAAGTTCTGATATAAATTTTGTCTTCAGTGATGCTTAATTTACAATGCTTAACTTCCAACCAGTTAAGATTCTTAATATATTCACTTCAAATTTCCCTGACCTAGAATTTCTACTAATACTTTAATACTTTGTATTTTACAAAGAATGAGACAGCTTAAAGGGACCTTAGAGGTTACTTAGCCCCAGGGTGGTAAATACAAGCACCAATGTCATGTTCCCACCTCCCGTGCGCACTGCAGACGTTGTCAATCAATCTCAATAACTATTTATTTTAAAGCTGGAAATAGCTCCAGAAATCATTCTCATTCTCATGGCAGCGTTTTGGTTTGCATTTAATCACCTGAAGTTTTTTCATATGAGAGGTCTATTGGAAAAAATTTGTGTCTTAGAATGAGGAAAATTATTGCCAACTAAAACTTAAAAACATACAATTCTTAGTAGATGCATTTTTTAAAAAATTCCTCTGAATAATAATTTAATACGTTGGGATTTTCAAATAGGAGTTAAATTTAAAGGGAAGAAAATAAAAATTTATTCTGTCATACTGCTCATTCTTAGCCCAATTCCTTTCCCAACTCTACAAGTTTTAGGACTATTAGGAGATCTTGAACTAGACCTGTGGCATTAAGCATATGTTTCCTACATACATTAGCTCAGAATAACATTTTCTTTCAGTGTAGACTCTTCCTCTATTTTTTTAATACAACTCACCATTCACTTCTCATTAGACATTATACTGTCTTATAACTACATAACAATGCAAAAACTGAACATCAATGTAGTCATTGAAGAATTATTTAAGAATAGATGTTGCACAATTGACAGCTATATTAATTTATTCAACAAATATGTATTGAGTGTCTTCTATGTACTAGGCAATGTAATAGGCTTTTGAGATACATCAGTTAATAAAACATAAAAAAAGGTTTCAGGCCCTTATAAGAGTTTCTAGTTGAAGAGGGCAGAGATGGAGATAACAATTAAGGTGACAGTAATTTATGTTGTATATTAGAAGGTGATTTTTGTTACACAAATGGAAAAGCAGATGAGAAATATTGGGAACCCTGAGATGATGATGGGGTGCAATTTTAAAAGTGCCTTATAGAGAAGGTGACATTGAAGCAAATATTTGAGAGAGGTAAGAGAGTTAGCCATGCACATAGCTGGGGAAAGATGTTCCAGGAACTGGGATCAGCAAGGAAAAAACTCTTTTTTTAGACGGAGTCTTGCTCTGTCACCAGGCTGGAGTGCAGTGGCGTGATCTTGGCTCACTGCAACCTCCGCCTCCTGGGTTCAAGCGATTCCCCTGCCTCAGCCTCCCGAGTAGCTGGGACTACAGGTGCTCGCCACCATGCCCACCTAATTTTTTGTATTTTAGTAGAGATGGGGTTTCACCATGTTTGCCAGGATGGTCTCGATCTCCTGACCTTGTGATCCGCCCACCTTGGCCTCCCAAAGTGCTGGGATTACAGGCTGAGCCATCGCGCCTGGCCAGAAAATCTCTTAAATCAGAAGTGGTCCTCATGTATTTGAGGGACAGCAAGGATGCTGTTGTGGCTTGGGCAGGGAGCACAAGAAGGAATACCAGTAGGAGATGACAGAAAAGGGGAAGGGCATCTAATGTAGTGCATGTCGCTTTGCAGAGGTAACCAAAATTTTATACAAGAGTTAAATACATATTAAATATGTTAATGTAATTCATATATGTGATCTAATTAAGTATATTTAGTTAAGTTTTAGGCCAAAGACAGTAGCAATCTAATTACCTACAGGAATCCCCTCTTACTTTTGAACCCTTTAAAAATGTTCCTCAGGCTCATTTAATAAAACAATAGATCTTATTTATAAAATTTTGATTTCCCTAGTCTTTATAAACTATCTGAGCCCTGCCCACCACTTTTCTAAATGCAGCCTACAGAACAAATTTTCACATTCGGAGTTTGTGTTTTTCCACATCAAACATAATTACCTGTGAACTATTTTGTGATATTTCTGCAAAATAAATTATATTACAATGCATTTTGGGCTCCATTAACTACCTAAAACAATTGATTTGAGTCTATTGCATCCTTAGCATGGTGATATAAACTGAAATAGATGTCATTATAAATGCTAAAGGTGCCTCATGTGTACCCTTCAGGCTTCTCTAGTGGTGCTGAAATGAGGTGATGATTCCACACAAACTCAACTAGCAAACAGAGTATTTTTATACATCTCCTGCATTCATTGCAAGAAGAATGGATTTCAACTCTCAGGGAGGCAGAGTCATACCTGAAGATTTAACTGACTTGAGGCGGACACAGCCTCTTTCCTACCACCCTCCAGGGACAGTCCTGTTCCAGCCTAGCTTCAGTGGACAAAGCATCCAGTCACAACATGTGCAACCATTGTACACCACAAGGACACTTCCTTGGGCTGTGGAGTAACACAAAGGTAGGGCAGTTCTTACATATTGAACATTTAGAGTGTTTTATAAATTTCAAATCACACTCATGGTTGTATGTAAGAAATCTGCAGAAAATGTTGCTTTAACTTTTTTCTAATTGAAAATAATTGAAGAGGCAACGTTTAAATATGTAAAATAGAGAATAATCAGGTTCCAAACTATGCAGCCCCAGCCATAATCTCATTCTCCCAGTGTGGAGGCTTCCTAACTCTTTCAAATACTAGTTCTAACTAACTAGTTAGAACTAGTTTCAAATACTGATTCAAATACTGATTCAAAATACCACTCACTAAATCCACGACTCTGGGTAAATTGCTAAAACTTCTTGTGCCTCAGTTTCCCTATTTATAACATTAGGATAATAAAAACACCTTTTCATTCACATGAGGATTAAATTAGATAATCCTTGTAAAGCATGCACCATGGTGTCTATATCAATAAATATTACAACTAATATTATTATTCTATATCGGCCATTTTCTATTTCTGTGAGTAACAGGAAGTGGGCAGGTTGACCTCAGAGAAACTCTATTTGTTTTATCTGTAATAAAACTGATGAATATTTTTCTTCTTTTAGACCACTATCTGCTTTTAACTCAACCATGGGAATATGCTAGCTAGTGACAAAAACGAAACCTGAAATAGAAAAGTGAATATGACAAAAATGTGAAAAAAAAAATGAGATTCCATCTTTAAATAACATTCTCTATTTGAAAGAATACTCCCCAGCTAAATAAAATTGCTTCTTTATGCATTGACTGCTGGGGAACATCAGGAGGAGATGGAACAAAAATGCAGTTCAGATAGTGCCTTAATCTGCTCAGGCTGCTATAATAGAATACCATAGACCAGGTGGCTTAAACAACAGATATTTATTTCTCATGGTTCTGGAGGCTGGGAAGTCCAAGATCAAGGTACTGGCAAATTAGGCTTCAGGAGACGGCCCTCTTCCTGGCTTGCAGACAGACACCATATTGCTGTGTGCTCACATGGCCTTTCCTCAGTGGATGCAAATGGAAAGAGAGAGAAAAAATAACTCTCTTGTCTTTTCCTCTTATAATAGCAGTAAACCCATCACGAGGGCACCACCCTCTGATGACCTCATCTAAACCTAATTATCTTCCAAAGGCTCCACCTCTAAATACCATCACTCTGGGAGTTAGAGCTTCAACATTGTGACTTTGGGGTGGCAGGGAGAAATAAACATTCAGCCATCATAAATCATGTGCTGTATTTTTGACTTAGCAAGTCAGTGATTAAGACAATGATATGCCCAAGTGAGCCACACTTATTGATAGTCACAGTCTTGTGAATTTATATCCTATATTAACACTGGGCTTGGCCACGCTTCTTACTTTCGCTAATTGAAAGTTAGCCAGTACAATGCATTGAGATATTTAATAAGGGTTTGCACGTTACAGCTTGTTTCTTTTGGAAGCGAGCCACCATGTTGCACAGCAGCTCAGGCTGGAAAACAGGATAATGAGAGGCCAGATAGAGGGAGGTCTACACAATGAGACCATCTTGGACATCTTGGACATTCCAGCCACAATAGATCTCCCAGCTGAATGTAGTTACCAGAGTGATCTCAGCTACACTATGGGGAACAGAAGACCTGCTGAGCTGCTCCTAGCAAACCCATGGAATTGTGAGAAAAAACAAATCATTGTTGTTTTCAGCTACTAAGTTTTGGAGTGATTTTTAGCTACAATTGATAACTGAAGCAGTCAACATATCGTTTTAATGAAATATTTAAGCCACTTGGATTTTACTTCTGCAATAGATTTTTATTATACTGGTTTGGATGATAGCAAATCAAGGCGAAAAGAGAGGTCTATGACTGGATCTGAGAATGGATACAGGAATGAGGTGAAATGAGGTTAAGGACAAAAATAAATTATTAATATCTGGCAGTAGAATTTCTCCTGGCTTCGGAATTGCATTTGTTTAGAAAAAAAAAAAAAATCCTTAGTAAGTATATCAAGTTGGATTAAGTTTGGCAGCATGCATTTGAAAAAAACAACAACATAATGTCAGTGGCTTAAATGATATATGTTTATTTTCCTTGTGGTTTTTAAGGAAAACCAAAGTAAGACAGTCTGGGGTTGCTAAGGTCTTCCTGTGATTTTCTGGTACCCAAGTTCCTTCTATGTTGATGCTCTACCATCAAATGGTATTGCTTCATGGTCTGCGATGGCTGGTCAAGCTCTGGAATTCAGGTCTGTATTCCAATCAGCAGGAATCAAAGGGAAGGTGCAGAGGGAGAAAAAGACTGTACCAAACTTCTGCTTACATCTCATGGAGAGAATTAAATCAAAAGGCCATACATAGCTGAAAGAATGAAGAAGTCTTCTATATTGCTAGGTAACATGTGATGTGAGCATTAAATATGGCCAATAGGTCTTAATAAAGACTACCTTATTCAAATGACTTTGTGTGAAAGGATTGTGTGTGTGTGTGTGTGTGTGTGTGTGTAATTTGCTAAATAGCTGAGAGTCGTGTATGGAAAAACGTCTGAAAGACTGGTATTCATGTGAAAGATCCCAGAAGTACAAGTGACAAAGACAAGGTAATCCTCTCAGAGTTTTCTGAAAAACTTTGGGGAGGACTTTATACTTCAGCCGATTGCAAAACAAAGATTCAAGCCAATCATGTCTTTCTTTGCTTTTTATTGTTTAAAATGTAAAGCACACACAAGATCAGAATTAATGATATAATGAAGCCCCACCTATCCATCACCCAGTTTCAAAAATTTCAACACATAGTCAATATTGTTTCATTTGTACACCACTGACTTTTCTCTCTCTCCAGCACTGGATTATTTTGAAGCAAATGCCAGACATATCACAAGCTAATCTTTCTCAGATCACAAAGGATCAAAGACCCTGAAAGCCTCTGGATTAAATGTGGGAAAATGTATAAGGTCAATCACTGTAGGGTCAAAGAGCAAGATTTGGATAGATTTAGAGAAAACAGTAGATAGTATAAGCAGTTTAGAACTGAATAAAAATAAAATATGTAAAGAGCTACAAGATGATTAAGCCAAACATGAGAAAGATGGAATGACAACATAGAGAGTAGGTAGTGGATTTGTGAAATAGCTAAACATATGCAAAGGAAAAGAGGAGAAAATTATGCAGGTTACAGAACTTTCAAGGAGTTGCCAATGGGTAACAAACCAGGACTTAGAAGATGAAGATGAAAGGAAAAGTGAAGAGGTCTATGGCAAACACTGCTGGTTATTTGGCTAATATCCTTTCTAATTGTTCTCCTTAGTAATAGACCCCAATTGTATTCATTCAGCAATGTATCCTGCTAAAAGACAATTCCTAGCCTCTCCTTGCACATAGAGTAGGTGAGATTCATTGAATAGAACAAGGCTCTTTAAAGGAGACTGATTCAGCTGGAGAAGCTCACTTTTTATCCATTACCTTCTATTTCCAGTTCCTAAAGTCATGATTCCTGGAGTCGCAACAGCCATCGTGGGCTAAAACCAGTGCAGGGTGTTGAAGCTTGTATCACCTTGCATTAGTGACTGTGGTGACACCACATTAGCTGTGGCCAGCTGAACTCTGCACTGCTGATACAGGAGACAAAGAAGAGCCACTTGTGCCAGGAAGAGTGGGGGTCTCTATTAAATGTGGCCAAGACTGATTTAATTGACATAGGCATCGTGAAAGAGATATAGTAAAAAGTATTTGAAGGATGAATGGGAATTTTTACTGAGCAAAACAGGAAGAATGAAACATTTTCCACTGATCAATAGATGTTGCTATTCTGTAGACAGTGTCTCTCTCAATTGAATTTTTGGATAAAAAATACAAAGAATCAAACATTTCTTGCAGAGCAGTTCTCCAAAGCTGAGCCAGAATCAAAGACTCAGTGGTGTCGCCCATTATTACTTATTAATTATTACTATTAGTACTACCTCTTAAAATTCTACTATACTTGGTGAATTTTATAGCACTTTCATATAAATTACCTTATATCCATTCATTCATTCATTTAACTAATATGTTTTGAGCACTTATGTGTTAATCCTCATAGTAGGCATGCCTGGGGGATAAAGCACTGCATGGAATCATAGCAGGTAAGGCCCCCCAAATAGTTGCCATATAGTGATTGAGTACCCTATGCTGAACATTTTACAAGGTTTATGGTCTATTTCTACAGAAGAGTAAACTAAGTCTCAAATAACTTAGTGATTTACTTGACTTAGTCCCTCTCATATTTCCAATACAGGCCACATACATTATTATTATCTCTGCCTTTGCCCTTTTGTACACTTACTATACATCTTGCTGCCAACAGTTATAGGGGAAAGGGTACAAAGGGACAGAAATATTTACTCACTGCTGACCAGAACTATTGTACTAAATCCAAAGAACTGTGAATGGGGTTAAAGTAGTTCAAAAGGAAAAATACGTTTCCATCCTAATCGGATCTACTGTTTGTATGTTAAATAGTGGCATGCTGAACATTTGGTATAACCTAATGGAAAATCCCTCACAGGCAGAATAGACTTAGACTCTGTGAATACATCTTACAGAAGTCACATCATACCCTCTTTTCTGCTATGTAAGCAAGGCACCACCAGCCCTAGGCCAGTAGTGAGGGGTTAAATCTCATTTCAGCCCTGCTTGAAGTGAACATACATTAGTCCCACTGAAGGCTTGGGGAGAAGGGATAAAATGGGAAATGCATGAGCATTTGGAAAATCAAAAATAGGGTTGTCAGTATATCAAATAAAAATACAAAGTGCCTACTTAAACTTAAATTTCAGATAAATAATGAATAACTCCTTAGTATAGGTATGTTCCCAAATCCCAGTGATTGCATGGTTAATAACAGGTTGCAAAATAGAGGCAATTTATTGTCTGGATATTGCATGGCACATGGACTCATTCTAAAACATTATTAGCTGTTTATCTGTAATTTGTATTTAACTGGATGTCCTATGTTTTATCTGGTGGTCCGAGTTAAAAAGAAATATAATACCTTTATCGAGGTTCTTAATTTAACATACTAGAACATCTCAGAGGTCAAGAGAGCCTGAATTATACTCTGGAAGAATTTATATATTTTTTTCATTTTACAAATTAACACTTTTAACTATAATGAATAATGCAAATGTTCACTAGATAATTATGGCATACATATTTAAAATTAAACCAGATAATGATTTTTTATATTTTATTTTATTGTGGTAAGAATACTTAAAAGAGATCATACCTTCTTAAATGTTTAAGTATATAACACATTATTGTTGCCTATAGGTACGATGCTGTACACCAGATCTCTGGTGCTTGCCCATCTCACTTAACTGAACCTTTATGTTTGTTGATTAGTAATGCCTCCTTCTTACTTACTAACATTAGGTAGTTCTGGCACTACTATATGATGATGCTAAAATCCTAAATAAAATATTAGTAAATTTAAAAGGCTGTAAACTGTCATGTACTTTAGGCAATATGGTTGGGTAGTGAGCAACAAATTTAAATTTTCAAGTCTACTTTAAATCATATAAGTGTATCCCCGTTATTATATGTATTTATTATTGGATATAATGGCAAAGTCTAGATTGGAAGGCTTTTATATAATATGCTGAGAGCTAAATGTTCTCTCTCCTCCTCCTTCCCTCCCCACAAATGATTGGCTTCATTGGCCACAGAAAAGAAAATTGACCAACTGCTTGAAGTATCTTTTTATTTCATCCCCAGGTATTGAAAGTCATCTTCCAGATTTGGGAACTGTATTTTCATTTCCTTTGGCTGTTGTAACAAATTACCACAAGCTTGCTGATTTAAAACAATATACACTTATTTCTGTACAGTTCTGGAGGCCAGAAGTCCAAAATCACTTTCACTGGACAGAAATCAATATGCAAGCAGGACTGTGCTTCCTTGAGATGCTCTTGGAGAGAATTCCTTCCTTGCGTCTTCTAGCTTCTGGTGGCTGCTGCCATTCATTGGCTTGTGACTGCATCACTCCAATGTTTGTCTCTGTGGTCACATTCCCTTTTCCTCTTCTGTGTCTCAAATTTCTTTCTGCCTCCTAAAAACACCTATGATTGCACTTAAGGCGCACCCTGATAATCCAGGATAATCTCCCCTTCTCAGGATTCTTAATTTCATTACTATCTGCAAAATCCATTTTCTTCCATATAAAGTAACAGAGTTTCTAGGGGATTAGAACATGGACATCTGTGGGGGCCATTATTCAACCTGCCACAGGAACTGACACTGCTCACTGCTGGGTCCCTGAAGAACACAAATTGGCTTGTTGGTGGACTTGGCCAGGAATTAGTTTAGCTGGAGATCCTTTCAGTGATTGTGAAGGAGAGTCCTAGAATCCAAACGTGAAGGCTTAGTGATCTGACATGCACACCTGATGTCATGAGCATGGACCATGTCCCTCTCATGTTTCAAATATAGGCCACAGGCAGGGCAGAAAGCAGTTCTTGTGGTATTGGGGTTAATTATATGTTCTCAATAACCTGAAGTTCTACCCATTTCATTACTATCTCTTTTTCCTGCTATGATGCTAAGTGTGGATGGGTAAATATTCATCATTTTTAAAATGCTCATTAACATGTATTAGGTGCCAGGGATTATGGTAGGCCATTTAAAGCATGGTGGTTGAGAAAGCAGCCTCTGAAGCAGATTGCCAGGGATCAAATTTCTGCTTCACTAATTACTGGCTATGTGATATACCTCTATGTCTCTGTTCTGCATCTATAAAATAGGCTCTATCTCATAAGGATGTTGAGGATTAAATGAACTATTATGTGTTAATGCTTGGACCAATGGCTGGCTGTTAGCTGATCTTTGGTCTATCTAACTTAACAAATGTTAACTACTATTTATTTGAATGGAGAAACCAAAGAGATATGAAGCCCTATGTGAGACACAGGGATAGCCAAGGCAAGATATGTGCATATAAGTAATTTTAAGTTTAGGAGTTAAGACAATAAGTTTAACAAGAGGTCTGAGCTTTGAGAGGTGTTTTTGTTTTTTAGAACTCTGACTTAAGGGAGTCAAGCAAGAGAAGAGAAAGAGGGAGGGAAAAATAAATGTTATTTTTGGAAGAAAGATGGTTGGGTAAGCTCTCTGTGGTACTGGTAGGTAGGTTTTGCATGTGGCTGGGTGGTTGGGCAGTCAAGTATTGCATTAACGCCAGCCTGATGCAGCTTGGGCTGGTGTGAAGAACCATGAGATCTGTAAGGCTTAGGGGTCTTCACATTTAGTGACCACCAGGTTACTAACCTGAGTATCATCTTAGAAAAAGTGGGTAATATTTACAAAGAAGACTTGTTTCAAGGATTATAGGAACGTATGAGCAATCATCCAGCTAATTTCAAAATGCTTTGTTTTCCACAGGACCAATTATGTGGGATACAGGCCAAGCATACAAATTGAAGTCTTCCTTCCTTTAAATACCACATAAAACCACCAAAGCTGGCCTCATATTTAAGGGACATTCACTCCTTGAACATTGTTTGAATACGTATTGTATGCCGAGGACCACACTAGGAGCTCTTGAAAAAGTTACGAATATGGGTATGAAATATTTCTGCCTGGAGAAACTTACAGACCAAAAGTTCTGCCTAGAGAAACTTAAGGACTAGTAGCAGAGGAAGTAATCCAAAGAGGAAAACGCCACATAGGTATTATCATGAAACTATGAACGGAATGCTGAGGGAAGTCCTTAGAAAGGAACTTCTCATTGTCTGCAGAAACAGGAAAAAGTAAATATAAAAATACGTCCATAACAACAACAGTGAAGAAGGGGGCTCATCAGAAAATGGCACGTTTGGCTTGGACTGGGCTAAAGAGGGTGTTCTGGAACTTTGTGGGCCTTTTTGCATATGGAGAAAGCTGGGCTGACAGTCTAACTCCTAAGGCCAATGAAAAGCGGTTAGATGATTAACACCTGGGAATACATTTCTGCAATATTAAAAGTGATATGTAGCTCATTAAAAAAAAATACATCTTAATATGTAGTACACAATATATCTAAACCATCGCAATGACAAAATCAAAGCAAGGTCCTGCGCACTGAAGGGCCTGGGGAGATGTGAGCGAAGACCCCAGGACCTTTCCCGGGCTCAGAGACCAAAGGGTTTTCAGAGCGGAGGTGGGGGCTCCCGGCAGGGGAAGTTAGAGCCGAGGGAGCGGCAGGAGCACGTGGGCTGAGTGGGGGTGGGAGGACGCAGACGGCGGAGTAACCGGTGGAAGTGTCAAAGAGGAAGGAGTGGAGGGCTGCTGAGGTGACAGGGTGTGGTCTGTGAGGGAGCGGGCGAACCCGGAGAGGAGAGCAGAGAGACCCACCAGGACTAGGAGGCAGCGGGGAGCGTGCCTGCGTCGCTCGGAGCGGTGACAGCAAGGAGTGCAGCGCGGGGGCCGGGCGGCAAGGGGAGTTTCCAGTCCTCGATAAGTGGAGTCCCTGCTCTGAGCTGCGCCAGCGCCTTCCGCCTGGGCCCGCGGTGCCAGACACCTGCCGAGTCCGAAGCGGGAGTCCGGCTGAGCCTTCGGCCCCCAAGTAAGTCTTGCCTTTTCTCTCCATTTCTCCTCCGTCGCCTCTACCTCTTTATCCGCGAAGCGAGGAGCTGCTGACTGGGGTTCTGTGCGAAAAGCGCACCGGGGAGCTCCGGCGGCGTCCAGGATGCTTCAGCCCCCGGGCGCGCCCCGGCCGGCGGAGGGACCCGACCCCGAGGCCCGCCGCCCGGTTCGTGTGCGCAGCATGGCCCGAAGCGGCGGCAGAGTTCTTGGCACTGATACGACCCGTCTTTTGTGTCTTGCCCGATCCCAGAGCTGTGCCAGGCCGGGGGGAGGGAGCGGAAGCCACTTTATGGCTCCTGGCCCCACCTCTTGCCCCCACCCCAAATCCTCCGGGATTTCAAAATACCGCGGACTCGGGCGCAAGTGAGCGCCAAACCCGCAAGCTGGGCGAGTTGGATCCGGGTGGGTAGCCGGCTGAACCGCCACGCCGCCCCGCTTTTTTGATTTTCTTTTTAGATACGGCATCTAATTGGTGGGTGCTGGGAGGCAGGGCTGGCTGGGTGAGCACGAGTGCCTGGGTGTAGGGAACGACCTACCTTCTTGCTTTCCTTGGGCTTTAGAGGGGAAGGGGTGGGGGCACCGAGAGCCCGAAGCCTGGAGCGTCCCGCGCTGGCGGGCTTGCGCGCGGCCGGCAAGCAGGCGTTTGCTGGGTGGGTCCCTTGTCTGGCTCATTGTTCGCGGTGACTGTTCTTGGGGCCAGGCGGAGCGACACAGATATCGCTCACCGGGCTGTAAATAAAAGTGACGACTTGGAGGAGTGGGGGTCAAGGCTGCCGGGAGGGAAAAGGCTTGCCCGTTTTAGAAACCGACTTCGAGCTTGGAAGAGCAATCGTAGTCGATAGAGAAAACCGCTCCTGAGTGCGAAACTTAGATCTGACTCTAATTCACAGAGACAGCCTAGTAAATTAAACCCTCAGAAACAGGGCACGGTATTTCCCCCATTTAAATTGTTTTCAGAGTAACGAAGATGGAGTTTTAAGTGTTATTGACAGCTGGCCGCTTTCTCTTGCTAGCACCTGTTTCCCTTAAAGATTGCTGGGTGGGGTTTATTTTTTCGCCCCCTCCCTCCTTTTTTTAGAATGTGCATTTATTCCATTTGTGCCTTCAGCTAGTCGGATTGCATGGTTCTGGGAGGAGAATCCATTTTTGAAAGCAAAGTGCAATTTCCACTCCACAAATGGCCAAGCACTGGTGTAGACGTCCATTGCTCCCCTACCCTGGCCGCATGCTAACATTCACGGAGGCAGACATGTGTACCCAGAATCAGAGGGAGCCGGTTATCCTCAGTGGGAGATCCCAAATACCTCTGCATACAGTTTTCCTTTCGTTGGATGGTGGATACTCTGATTTGACTTTCTTCCATTCTTTAAATTACAATGATATCACCTGTTCATGGTGCCTATTCCTTAGCCCACTACAAAAGAGGATGCATTTTGCTGGGAAAAAATGCTTTCTTTTTCTGAGCAGTTTACAATATTGTCTACAAATACACAATATTTGTATACATGTGTATATATGTATGTGTGTATGTATATATATGTGCGCATATATATATATAGTATTTGTAGCTGGTTGTAAATCCCAGTAGTTACTAACGCACCCAACTGCCCTGCTTATATTTCACTTTGACATCCCTGATGGAACTGCTAAGTGTATCAGTCTGATGAAGCCTGGAGTTACAGCCCTCAGGAGAAGTACTTAACATGAACACCTCTCTATGACGGCAGCCTGATTCCAGAGGGAAAAACCATGCAGTGGGAGTGTTGTTTAGGGTATGGAAAGCTGTATGATTTATTCTAAGGAGAGAAGAGAGAGTTAGGTAGAAAAAAATAAAAATGGGAACTGGGTAGGCATCCAGACCACACTCACGGTTCAACAAATATATATGTGGAAAAGTGTATTTCTTGTGTTCTCTCTCTCTCTCTCTTATCATAATGTTTATAACCTTAATGCTTTCATAGCAGCATTTGTACCTTTTTTTTTTTTTTGCTTAAAAACTATTATATTTTCAGCCTCTAGTATTTTACATTTTCAATGCCAGTAGTGCCCACTGAATGCATTGGATTTTCTTTCCAATTGTTCTTTTGTCTCCTTGTATACCATGTGCAACTTAGTACAGGACCACATGAGCAATGAATCAACCAGGTTCTAATGAAGATTAAGACATGAAAAGTATTCACAGCTATATATAAACTGTATACTCATTTAACCGTCTTCCCACATGACCAATTTTAGCTAGTAGCTTGTTCATCTTCTGAAGTCTCCAGACTCCAAATTCTTACCCAGATTGATTACTGCACTAAATCTTGATTGTGCAAAGAACAGAACTTAATTATTTTGGTCTCATTTATCAGTCAGCAGTATTTAGTGTTGCCAAGATAATTATATCATTGAAATATGCATGACTTTAAAATATGTTGAAAAAGGTCCTTCTAAACTTGTTCATAAAGAAAAAAAAAAAGTCCTTGTGAAGCCATAATTTCACTGCTGTAGGCCCCTTGGCCATTCGAGTTTATTGAGTTTACTTTTCCACATGAAGAATGAACCATTGTTTTGTTGTCTAGGAACTGAAGGAAGATGGAAAGGGGGCATAGAAAATGAAGCACTTGTAAATGTTATTATTTTCTGTGTTTGGAAAATATATATTTTTAAGTAAATAACGATTATCTTCTTAAAGATACACTAAAATGTTATTAAGGGATCTGAGAAAAAAAGAATTTTCAAAATAGAAGTGCTAGTTGCTTAATGTTCATAAAAGGTTGGTGTTTACAAACACGTGTATTTTTGAACCAATCTCAACATTTTTATGTCTTTCTATAGAATTATGAAGTGTTATTAAATTATTGTTATTAAAACATTGAAATCTCATCAAAACTTATATTTAAATGTACTGTCTTTTTGCAAGTGCTTTAATTGTAATAGCCTGTTTGTTGAGATTAAAAAGAACATCATTGATGTCATGGTGTGCTTTGCATTTTAAAATAGTAGCTAATGAATTACAAACATTCATTACTCAACAACCACTTGCTGAAATTTCTCAGGACCCCCAAATAGAGATTTATTTGTACTATACACTATCATTCATGCCCTTGCTGAGTTTATGTTGATACCCTTTTCTTCTTCAAAATTAATTGCCTCTTAAATTAATACTATGTTGGGTCTGACTCTTTTGTTATTTTTCTCCTATGTCATAAATTTATGTGCAGATATCTTCAGCATTGTCTGCTTAGAGAACTTACTGTCGAAATGTGGGAATTAGTGGGGGGAGGGGTGAAGAGAGAAGGAGAACAACTTTTATTAGACCTGGAGTCAGGACTTAAGACAGGAAAAGAAGAGCAAGTTCCATTTAATAAAATTCAGTGAGGAATTTGTCGTTGACCTTTAAAAGTCCGAGCTGTGTAATGCATAATATACATTTGGGTAAATCAGGCACTAACTTCATATAGCATAAGGCAAAATAAGAGAGTTTCATGGTGCCTTTGCTTTGTTACATTTGAATGGTGGCTTAAATTCCACTCACTTTCTTTATAATAAGTATTAAAAACTACCCACTGTTTTCTTGTGTTGTATTTTTGGGGGGTGCTGATCTATTTATGAAAAATGGAAATTGTCAATGTTTATTTTGGGAACATTTTATTTTAAAAGCTTAGTTTCTTCTATGAGTTTAGCTTTTATTACATGTTTACTAAGAAAGATGATGTTTGATTCAATTTTCATAACTAAATGCAACTAGAAACACATTGATTAAGTGATTCAAATAAGCCCATTTAAATACTAAATTTAGTCTTTCACAAGCTATTGTGAATAAAATGTTTTGAATTAGATTTTTATTTTAATAACCAATATTCATTTAAATTTCCTGTAACTCGAAGACTAACATAAATGGGTAATAAAAATGAAACATTTGTGAAATGAGATATAAGACAATGCAAATTAATGATTGTGTGTACTCTTGATACTTAGCTTTTTTGACGATAAATTAATATTTTTAATCTCAGGGGTAATGTAGATTTCTTAACTGATCACATTTTCTCTTTGCTTTAGGCACCAGAAAACTCAGAGCCCATGGGAGGTTTAATTTATTAGTCATATGAGACTCCTTGGAATGAATATATGTGTTATCTTTCCAAATGACCTTACTTTATTCTACTTATGTATACAATTTCTCTGTCATAATGTCTTATTTTGTTTTTGTTTTTCAATTGTGGAAGGAGGCAGATCATCAAAGTTGATAGGAATAAGCGTTTAGAAGTACAATCAAGTCTGCAAGTAGTTATTAAGGTCTACTATTGCAAATGCTGAGGTGACATGAGACAAAGGAGGCATGATTTCTGATCTAAAGATACTTGTATTCTGGCTGGGTGGAGAAGCCATAAACTCCTAAGGAATTAGCTCAAAGTAAGTCAACATGTGCACACATCTGTTGCACCAAAATGAAAGCCCAACCCTGACTTTAATGACATGTCAGTTTCTAGAAAAACACTATTATAGCACCAATCAGAAAAGCCAAGTAACCAAATCTGTTAATTTTCTGGGCACACTAAAACTTAAGTAGTCTGAGGATATCAGGGTGGAAAATAAATGTGGAAAAAGTTGTTGTGATTCCTTGGTAGTGGAAACTCCCATACACTTCTCTTTCCCTTTCCCTTTCTGTTTTCCTCCCTTCTCTTTCTTGATTTCTCTGTCTATCATTGGCTTTCCCCTTGCTACCCTGGCAGACCTGATTGACAGGTGTGACAATTCCCATGGCAAGCTAATCCCATCAGGCTGGCAACTTTTGAAATTTCTGTCTATGTAAATACAGTATTTGTTCTAAGTACCGCACTTAAATACAGTAGTTATGTTTAAGTGCCCACAGGTTGTTTCTCTCTGTACTTGAATCAACAACCATTTTCAGCTCTTAGAAGGGACCACCCACAAAACTGTTCTTTTTGACTGTAGAAAAACTCAGGGAGATAAAAACAAAATAAAGTAAAATAAAGCAAAAACTTGAGAGAAAAAATAAAACCTAGCAAAAAACACGAAACTAAATTATCACTAAATTATTGACCCAAAGTGGCTTGTTTAGGCTAAGGCCAAAAACTCTGAATTAAACTTCTAAATTTAACCAGCTACCTCTAGATATTCATTTTCTCTGTCACCCACGTAGACATGACTTTTTTTTTCAGATATCTTGATTACAGTTAATGTTAAAATAGCTTAAATTCTAAAATGCAGATGTGTTGTCTTGAACTGAAACGAACTATCAAACAGACAATGATAAATAATGATCATTTAAAGTTGGCCTTTTAAAAAGCACATTGGATACAATAAAAATCAGTGTATTAGTACACTAAATGTGCTTCCAATTATGATATAAATAGTGCATAAAGCTTTAAAATTTTCATCAAATTAATGTATCACTGACATGCAAATTAACTACTGACATCTATGGTGTATGCCATGTGATGATTTCTAATTGGCAAGTGAACCTCAGAGGATTATTTATAGATTACATTGCAACAAAGTGCTGGAGTAAATTCTCATTGTACAGCTCAATTCACATTGGTGTTTGAGCTTTGATTCTCTTCACTTTTTCACGCCCCTTTTGATCTCCAAAGGCTCTCAGAAATAAGCTAGCTAAGGTGCTAAATATCTAATTGATAACATTTGGGCAGAGAATTTGTCTTCAAATGACCCCTAAGAGATTTGGAGACCAGTTAATATCCCTCACTAGCTTGTTCTGGTATGAATAACTCTTGAGGCTGTGAGTTTGAACTCCAAGATTTGGTAACATCCATTTCCATCCAAAGCACGTAAGATAAATGTTCACACAGGAAAAGTGAGGAGGAAACTTGCAAATTTACCAAGTGAATTAATTTTTAAGAATAGCTGCTTCTAAGGATCTAAGTGGAAATCCTGTTTTATTCTCTAATGGCAATTGAGGCTTCTTTTATCTTTACTTTCCATTACAATTTGTATATGAAGAATCCAGTGAGAGAATTATAATGTACCTGTAATTCCCATACTAGGTTAGTAGCTGCAGGTTTGGCCTTTTTTTATTCCATGTTTGTGTCTCCCTAAAGGTAGAATGACCAAACAAAAAAATGAAGAAGTAAGTCCATTTATTCTGTACATTTTCATTTATTATGTGTTTTATGCATGACCTCATGAGGCAGTCAAAGATACATTAGCTGTAAATTCCTGCTTACAAAGATCTAACTTATTAAATAACTTTATAATGTATTAACCTTTCAGATATTTTCTTCATACTATATCTATCTTGGGATGTACGAGTTAGCCTACCAAATTGGTCAAATATCTATCTTTTCTTAAAGATTTGTTAAAAAGAAACTCTCTTTTTGAAGGAATCTCCATAGCTGGGTTTAAATTTGACATCCTTGGTCGGGTGAGGTGACTTACGCCTGTAATTGCAGAACTTTGGGAGGCTGAGATGGGAGGACTCTTTGAGCCCAGGAGTTCCAAACCAGCTCTGGCAACATACGGAGACCCTGTCTCTATAAATAACATTAATAATAATAATAGCTGGGTGTGGTCGTGCACACCTGTACTCCCCGCAACTTGAGAGGCTGGTGTGGGAGGAACTCTTGAGCCTGGGAGCTTGAGGCTGCAGAGAGCCATGATTGTGCCACTGCACTCTAGCCTGGGCAACAGAGTGATACCCTGTCTCAAAACATATATGTGTGTGTGTGTATATATATACACACACACACACATATATGTATGTATATACTTGATATTCTTTTTGTAAGAGCTTGTGTTTGTGATGTGTTTTATAGTTTATATTGAAATCATGAAAATATTTAGACAATCTAAAAAATATATACAAATACGGTATTTATTACAAGTATTACTATCATCCTAAAGCTGAGGAGAAAAACTAAACATTGGATACACACAACACATGGAAGCGAATACTTGTGTTATTTTTTTACCACTTTTGAATAATTTGTTCTTAGGTCTGTTACCTTTTATGGAAAGGTGGCTTCACTAGTAATGAGGCCTTGGTGTGGGTATGATCAAGGCAACTTGATTTCTTGCTGATAAAGGTTCATAAGGAAATTTATCTTTTGATTAGGAAACCCTACTTAATTTCATTAATACACATTTAATGAGGACTTACCATGTCCCAGGTATTGAAATAAGAGACGAGTATTAAAAAGAAATAAAAAGGTCCCTGCTCTGAAGGTATTTAGAATACAATGAAAAATTAAAGGTATCAAATAAATGTATAGATGAAATCATATATATTACAGGATGTTGGGGGAGCTATAATGAAGGGGGTATGTCTCAATTTAGGAGATGGTATAGAAAAGCTTAATGGGAGAATTGAAGCTAAAAGTCAGGTATAAATTTTGCAGGTGAAGAAGCAGTAGATAGTAGTCTCTGTTATAGAGTTGCTGGAGAGAAGACAGAAAAGTGAGGCACAGATGGAGAATCAAGAAAGTCCAGCAGGAAGTATTATACATCAGACTAAGGTCATCATAGCACTCTGGACCAGAGATGAAGATTTAAAAGTGTAATCCTGAATCCAACATTGTTACACCTAAATCCATGAAGCTGAACGTATCTAAGGGAAATACACAACCATGGTGTCATTTCATACTCATTAATCTTAAGTATGTTCTTAAGGTTATCAGGTGATCTTACTGTGCTTCCTGAGTCTATATGATACTTTCTCCTCTCTCCGTAAACACTCAGTACCTCTGTCTACACCCTCACTCTCAGATGAAGGCCATGCTTCCTATTCACTGATAAAATGGAGAACATCAGAAAGGAACTTCTGTTGACACTCACTGCCACGTCTATCCATCTACCAGCACCTGCTCCCACATAATCTGCCTTCTTGCAGGTTTTCTCACAGAGCCCTGGTGGAATTTAAACAGTTGTATCTTAGTATAATGCAATGTAGAAATGGGTAAATGCAATTTGTCAATGAAAAAGACTATTCCCTTAGAACTAGAACTTCTATTTTTATTTGTTTAACCTTAAGAAATAATCTGGGTTTCAGTGAAAAATTTATATAAAGGAAGTTTCTTAGAATAATGTAAAATTAGAGACAATACATCTGCCCAGAGACAGAAAAAAAGCATGTTTATCATCATTAAAAAGCATTTTTTTCAAAGAATTATTCATGATAAGGTAAAAATGAATGATATAGTGTAAAAAGAAAAATAAAACAATACTGTACATAGTATATCTTACAATTATGATTGTACATAGAAATGACCAGAAAAGTGAACGTGTTAAAAGGCTGCCCTATCAGATATTGAAATAAAAATTATTCTGTGTAGCAAATCTATTGAAAATATACTCATCTTGGAAGAGACAACTTGATGGGAAGATTCTGGCCACACAGAAAATGTCTACTGAATAAACACAATAGAAAAATCACAATAGAGAAAACCATTGTCCTGTTTCCAGCAGGCATTTCTCTTACTTATCTCATCCAATCCACCAAGTTTCATAGAATTAACTACTAAAAGACATGACAAATTCACTTAATTCTTGCCATCTCCACTGCTATCCTTCTGGTCTAAGAAACCATGATTTTGGGCCTGGATCATTGCTTTATCTCCCAACAGTTTTCCTCTCACGCTTGCCCTTGCAGAAACAAAGATCTGAGAGGCCATATTGCATGGTGTTTGAAGCATAGACCCCATGGATGGGCTGCCTGAGTACAAGTCCCAGAGCTACACCTTAATAGCTGTGAGACTTGGGGCAGGTTACTTCTCTTCCATTTTCCCATCAATAAAATTGATGACATTAATACATATCTTGTAAGGTTGTTACGAGGATCAAATGAGTATCCTTAATATAAAAATACAAAATACAAAATGCTGCAAAATCTGCAACTTTTTGAGCACACACACGACACTCATAGGAAATGCTCATTGGAGCATTTTGGATTTCAGATTTTCAGATTAGGGATGCTGAACTTGTAAGTCTACTGCAAATATTCCAGAATCACCACAAAAAGATCTAAAATCTGAAATATTTCTAATCTCAAGAATAAGGAATACTGAATCTTATGTTTTAGCTGTTTGTCAAGGCTGAAATTATACTCTTCTCTGCTTAAAACCATCCAAAGGCTTCTCATTACACTTTGAATGGAATCCTTATAGTCACATACATCAACTTCAATTCTCAGCACTCTGCTTCCTTGATATTTCTATGAAAAAACAAAACAAAACAAAAACAAAAACAAAAGCTCTTGTTCTGTCATGGGGCTTTTGTGCATGCTGTTCCCTTTATCTGGGACACTTTTATTGACTCTTCATAGCTTCTTCCTGCCCTTCATATTTCTATCTCTGCCGTCTCCTTGAAGAACCTGTCCCTGACTTCTGTTAATCTACAGAATACCTCTTACTCTTTTTATTCACTCTTTATTCCTTATTGTCTCCTTAATAGACTTTATCCCAATTTGAGCTTTTCTTTTGCTGGGTTAACTCTTTTCCCTTCTATTTCATGACTAGATCTGATAACATTTGTTTCCCTTAATACTTAGCAGAGGGTACAGCATATAGTAGACAAATAAATAAATATTGGGTGGGTGGGTAGGTGGATGGATGGATGGATGGTTGGATGGGTGGGTTGATGGATGATTGGTTTGGTTGGCTGGCTGAGATTCTTACTATTAAGATCATGGAGTTGTATTTCTGAGAGAAGCTAACTTAATATTTACAAGGTCAAATATATATGTCATATATATGTCACTAAGGAGATACGGAAGGTTAAGTTATTAACATTCCTTATCATTTACTTCTAGTACCTAATGTGTTAAAAACGTTTGTCAAAACACGGGTGCATTTTGAAAGAGTTAGAGAGTTTGAGAGGGAGAGGGGGAGGTAAGTGGACTGGGGGACCCTAGACTTGAAGATAGTTCAGGCCAGAGCCGACCTATGGAAACTGCAGTGTGGGGCTAGGGAGTGGGCTGCATTGAAGTGGAAGTATCAAGGTGTTGATAGTCCAGGCATTCAAGAGGAAGTATCAGATCAGTGTTTCACAAAGAACCAGGTCAAAAATACTACATAAAGGAACTTCTTAACTTCTTAGCTTTAGAGAATGTTCAGTAGGGCCTTGCACACACTGTACCAAAATATGTGAATGAAAGATTTTTCTAGAAAATGACACTAGTTACCTGATGTCATGATATAAAAACAAAACTGTTTTCTTTCTTTGACTCAGCCAGTTTTTAAAATGGCAGTCAGTCAACTAGAGTATGTTATATGTGAGTGTGTCTATCTTTACAGACAAACCTTTTGTTCCAGATAGGAAGATACTTCATATGGAAGATGTTTTCATGTACTGCTTTTTATCATGAAAGTATAAAGGCATGGAAAGTTTTGTGTTGAATGATGTTCTCTTTGACCAGGAGGTGTCACTACAGCTCACTCAAACTTGCTAGTGTGTTCTATAGGGACCAACCAGAGTCAGCACTTACAGAATAGCATTACCTGCCTACCAAGTTCTCCACCAAGTTACCTAAAGGAAATGTGGTGAATAAAAGAATTATTTCCAGATGCCTATTTCTCCTCCATACAAATATTCTTATCATGAATTAGCTGAAACTTAAAAACTTGTTTGATATTCTAGAAACAAATGGCATTTTTACTTTCCTTTGAGTGTTGAGTGGGGACAGTGGAGAAAAAAACAAAGAGCAGAATAAAAAGAGGAAAGATGGACACAGAGAAACATGAAGAGAAGGGTGAAACAGAAGTGTTTCCAGGGACAGTGTGCTGCGTGAAGACCCCGGAGCGCATTGCTTTCTCACTTGTCTTACTTGGACTGCATCATCCATTCCCTGCCCTGTATCTCTGCCCAGATAAGTCTAAGTTTCTCTGCCAAAGCTGGGATAAGTAGAATAAAAATGATTATCTGGTGTTGAGCTAATATACTATCACAGCTCTTCGACATAGATAATTTTCTATCTCCCCTGATAACATTATAAAATAGGTATTAATACAAAAATTTTCCAGGGGAAGAAAATGAAAATCAGAAAGTTTGCATGCTTTGTGGTTATAATTGTGTATTTTACCATAGACTCACCAGAGGTCAAAACCATACTCTTGTTCTTTTCACGATGCCTCTAAAGGATCAGTCTCACGCGAGACTTTCCTAATGTCCTTTAACCTCTGACCCTGAGCAATTTAGGTATCTCTTCTCAGGATTCCAGTGCATCTGGTGCTCACCGTGTGTGAACACTCATCCAGAATGAACACAGCCTTCTATTTCCTTGTCTCCCTCTTCATCCAGAGTCTGAGCACTTTGAGGGTGGACACGATGTCCTGTTGAAAGAAGTGTGACACCCCCCATTAACTGGATGGGTGAGTAAGAGGAAAGGCTCACGAACAGAGGGGGATTCAACATGGGTGAGGGTGTGGATGAAGGACAGCAGAGAAAACAAGGACCCCAGGCCACCTGCCTTCACCCACAGCCATTGGCCTCAGGTGCTCCACAGCAACTTATCAATGAAGAGGAAAGTTTCAGAATTTTTTTTGGAGATGTGAGAACAGCGTTAACCACCCATGAAGGAGGTGATATTCATCCAGCATAGCTCACACATTGTAGGTCCACTGGGACTGGAGGGAAGTAACTGGCATCTGAGGAGCTGTGTGTTCTGCTGTCCTCCAGGTGGCAGCATGGCCCAGCTGTTGGAGACAAGCTCAGTTCTTGGACATCCCTAATGCTGCCAGACTCAGAACTGTTCTTAGGGCGTTTAGTGCCCTGGGAATGATTAATGGCTCTGCCCGTTCACTGCACCCGGAGGGTAATTGAGCCTGCAATATTTTGGAGGCTGGAGAAAGGCTTTCTGAGCCACTGTCTGATAGAAGGGGCTGCAACATTTTGGACGTTATATACCTTGGGAGACCTCCTGGAGGACATTTGTGTGCCAAAATAGATCTTTGGCAGAACTCTTTAAAGAGGAAAAAAGACAGTCCCCCTAAAATATGGGGAAATTGAGCAGTTTTAATGTTTTTTCAGAAATTTGGTTTGCTATATGTTCCATATTCTTTTTTCCTTCTTTGGTTCTGAAATAATATTCCTTTCCACCTGACAAAGCAAATCCCCTGGAAGGTAGCTTATGTTAATTGACTGAGTATTTTGAAAGCTTGCAGGCAGAGCTATGTAAAATGTCTTAATTTAAATCAGCGCTAAGCCCTTTCATATTGTAAGCTGAGGTATTTAAAAGTAAGATGATTGGAAATTTCTAAAGTTGCACACGGTTCAAGAGAATGTGAAACATGTTAGAATGAGCTACTGGCACGAGGCTACAGCATCCATTTATTTTCAATATACACATAATATCAATTATAGAAGACAACCAACAAAAGATCTTAAGCTTGTCGGGTTGGGTTTGTGTGACTGCTTCTTTTCATTAGAATTTTGAGTAACTGGGAAAAATGCCAGATTCTGAATGGTTTCTTGAACAGGATATACTAGGAGATCTTAGCACGGTTAAGAAAAAAAAAATCACATATACATTCAGAAAACCTTTGCTCATCTATGTGGCCAAATGGGGAATCTAACCCTCTCCTCTTCTGTAGTTTGGATTTAAGTACCTGTGGTGGTGGTTTTGTAGCTTCTTCTGTGGATTCTTTAATATCACTTTGGTACTTTTAAGAACAGTTGTTCTTCCCTAACCTGTGAGATTTTACTCTCCGTCATAGAAGAGTCTCTTTTGCTAGGCTGTGATGATTTGAAGCTGTACTCTGTATAGGAGGTTATCTTCCAATGTTTAGAGAGCCAAACTTAACTGGTTCTCTGTGTGCTAACACTTTTAAGTTTTCACAGGCAGTGAGTGTACAGTCTTTCAGTCATTGGAATAGAGTAGAAAATCAGAAGAACAATTAGGATGGCCCCTAAAATTCCATTTTTAAATTAGATTACAGATGTGCAGAGACTGCTATTCTATCTTGCCTTGCTTTGTTAAATTTATCTCAAAGATTGAACTTGCAAGTGTCTTTTTTTTGTAATGAAGACCTAGGCTAAAGATTGAAAGAAAGGAGTGGAGATGGGGAATTAATTGAAATAAATCCACAATAGTTTTGGATTAGTTTCTAATCCACAATAGCCTGTAATTTAGCTACAACAACAAAATTAGTGGGAAAAAAAAAATCCTAGCATTAAGTCTTGTTTGATGATTCATGACTCACTGAAAGGCTTTTCTCAGCCTACCAGTTTCTTTGGCTGTTTTGGATAATTTATCAGAAATGTCTGGAAATGATCTCTTGATATAGAGATCTGTATTTCCATGCCATCATTAATTATTACACTGCTTAATATATAAACACTATGGAGTACTCTATTATTGTTTATATTTTTTTGCTAATTTTTCAAAACACATTACAAATTGTTTTGTCTGTCATATTTGTAAACTAATAATAATTTTTGCATATATTTAAATCATTTCTGTGGAGAGTCAAAAGGCTTACTGCCCTAGAAAAGGACAGAGTTGGTATTACCTGACACATGTAACATAATGCCCTTCAACTTCATCAGTGTTTTTGCAAATTACAGATTTTCTTTATTTTTTTTGTGGCTGAATGGTATTCCATTGTGTATATAATGATCTCACTCGTATGTGGAATGTAAAAAAAATGATCTCATAGATGTACAGAGTAGGATGGTGGCTACCAGGGGTTAGTGCAGAGGGTGGGAAGATCTTGGTCAAAGGATATAAAATTTCAGTTAAACAGGAGGAATAGGTTCAAGAAATCTATTGTACAAACAGTGACTATAGTTAATATACTGTATTCTTGAAAATTGCTGAGGGCAGATTTTGAGAATGAGGGCGGATTTTAAGTGTTCTCACTACAAATATGACAACTCAGTGAGGTAATGCATATGTTGGTTGGCTTGATTATACCATTCAAAGTATATATTTTTCAGGATGTGATATTGTACAATATAAATATATACAATTTTATCTGTCAATTAAAAAAATAAAATATGGATCCCATTGTGTCTAAGATCATGTTGTTTCCTAAAGACAGAGCTCTAAGGAAGTGGATTAGGTGAAAACAGTAACAGCTTGGCCGCCTCCTGTGTTGCGTAACTCCCAAGTGAATCTTTAACATCGAGGGTGGACCAAGCAGGGACCTGGATTCACACTTGCAATTGGATGAGATTTTTTTTTTTCTTTTCTTTAGGGAGGATAAGAGTTAATTAGTAAGCAAGAGAGCCAGGATTCAAATTTAACTTTTTCTAAACCCAAAACCCAAAATTTTCATTCTACTTCCTTGACACCAATATTTTTGACCAACTGTTCGTAGCAAAGGATCACAAAATTATACAGTGACAGGAGGGAGGACACTTATATGTCAATATGTTTTTGTGCTTCTCTGAAACACCTAAAGGAAGAGATTTCAGTGGGTACAGTTTGGAGTCCTTTCCTGGGAAGGAACTTCCCTTAAAAGCATCAGTCTGAGGACTAAACAGGAAAAAAGGAAAATGTAGAAGTGAAAAACATTGACAACTACTTTACACTTTTCCCCTATTGGTTTTGCCTTTGTGCCTCAGCATCAACAGTCAGTAATTAGGCTTTAAGATCATTAAAAGTTTCTGTATGTAAGTCCACTTGTTTGTTTGTTTATTTGTTTTTGTGTCATTATTTCTAGTCTTTCCACAAAACATTTGAGGAAGCAAATCTGTGAGGGTAGTTACATAGACCTATTGGCTAATGAAGAGGTTTGTATTAAGGTAGAGAAGAAAGTGATGAAAACAGATGGTTTCAGCTGCTCTCATTACCAGCCATGAGTTACACCACCTGGAGAACTCTGCAATTCCTGTGAATTCACAATACATTTCCAGCAAAGTGTTTTGCTACATCGTCTTGGTGGGTGGAGTAGGTTTTGTGGTTGACTAAGGCAAAGGTATGAGCAAGCCACTTAGAACTCTGTACTCTAGGAAGAACGTGTGTCTCCCCCAAAACAGCAAAAAATAAAAACATTCCTGTTTTACTTGGAATATGTTTTAGAACGAATATCTAAATATCTAAGTGGATATGTACATGGGTCCTTGTGTATATGTGTGATATTTCTGCACTTCCTTCAAAAAAATGACGTAGTCCCAGTGTGAAAACCTAACTACAGAAGAGCTGGAAATTTATTTATTCCATCTTGACCTGTGCTCAACTTTTCCTTGATAAAACACTCCTCAAACCTTCCTTTGCAAGAACAACTTGCTAAACTAAAATATGTCTCTCCTCTCTCATGCCTTCTCAGCACCAAAGTGAAGGCTTTATTCTAGAGTATTTTGTGTGTGTGTGTGTGTGTGTCTGTGTGTGTGTGTGTGTGTGAACCGAGATGTCTAATAATACAAATAAATGGCATTTACCAAATTCATACTGTTCACCTTGCAGTGAGCTTGGTTAGCTAGTTACATACATTATTTCATTTAGTTCTCATTATGAAAATTACTATTATTAATACTGTTTGACAGATTTTAAAAAACAGAATCTTTGAGAGGCCAAGTAGCATGCTTAGGTTTCAGCCAGTTGTGGCAGAACTGAGGTCATTTTCAGAGACCACACTTTTTATGATGTATATCTATATGTCTTTGTCTATATACTCCACATCACTACATTCTCCTTGAACAAAAAGCAAGATTACTCAGCGAAGGAACACAGAACATTATCTGTGTACTTAAGTTGCCCTGAAATAAGGGAAAGGGCAAAAGGGCTGTGGAAATCACAAGACTCCAGTTTTGATTTGGCTCTCCCTGCTTCCTCACTCTGTGAGTATCTGATGCACTGATTGTATTAGCTTGTTGGGAAGAAGACCAACTACATTTGTGAAAAGTGTTATAAGACTATAAAGGACTAGGAAACAAGGTACAACTAAGCAGATAAACAAATTTAAGTGGTACTTGTTTGAGGGAGAGTTGACAACCCTTCTCTGGGGTTGGAAAGTTATATTTTATAAAATTCACATATCTATTGGAAACAAAATGTGTACTTGAAAGCATAAAATAAGCCTGGAATAAATTCACAGTGCCACTTTTAATTATCATTCTTAGCATTTTAGTCAATGTTAATTATTACTATTTTATTCTAGTGAATTACTAAAATAAATATTAATTATGCACTATTCCAACCAGCTTTAAATTTATGTAGTAAAGTCATTAAAAGTTTCAATCTGGTACTAGGATAAAAGTACGCATACAATTTCACCATTTCACTAAGGCTGACATTTTGAGGTTGAGTTAAAACTGCAGGGCAGTTTTCAAAAAATTGCCCTGCAAACATCATATGAATACATTTACACATTTATAGGTAGAAAAAGAAAGATATTTCCAAAAGTTAACGTAGAATGCTGCCCCAGCATTTCCTGGTTTCTGTGCTTAACAAAATCGTTCATTGATTTAGAAAAAGTTACCAAAACAATATGATGACTTAATGATTTCTTGTTTCACCAGAGCTGTGTGGTTTCTCTGAGTGTGCTTGAAGAGAGAGGGAGAAGGCAGGGTGGGCATGAAGAGCCAGTATGTAAGCTGTATTCAAGGTGGTCTCTCTCTTTTAGAGCTAAGGGAAACTGTCTTTTGCCTTGTCTTGTTCATCTGTTTAGTAGAAAGCTCATGTGTTTTGCATCTTGGAATATTCAGTCTTTTAAATTTATTTCCAAATAATTTGTTTCTACATTATGCTGCTTTGTTTGTAGAGAACAATACTTACACAAGTGTTTTATGAAGTAAAATGAACCAACACTCTCTCTACAAAGAGAATTCAAAATAAAAACCATTATAGATGAATGGCATACATTACAGACATCTCTACCATATGTCTTAATGGGTCTGTTGTACTGAACTCATTTACAAAATTCATAGGCACTAATTTATTTAAGAAATAGAGTGATAATGCTTTCCAGACAAAGAAAGAAATAGAAATGTGGTAAATATAAAAGACACATTAATAATTTTTCCTATGACCCTGATTTGTCTTTTCTTTTAAATTATCTATTCAGAGTCCTATCCAAAGGATAGTTTTAATAATACAGACATTATTCAATATCAGTAGAAGTCTGGCAACATTACTTCCTAGAGTAGGTGGTTTTGAGACAGAGTAGGGACAGGGCTTGGCTTCACCCCCACTAGAGCATTCTTTTCTGCAGTCCCACTGATCACAAAACCTGTACCACTACCTCACTGAAGCCATAATGTTTAACCATACCTTTTACTTAATTCCAGAAACTGGCCTTAAGAGATCCAAATATTAAACCAAGGTTGTGAAGTGTCCCATCTCAGGCAGGAATGCTGAACAATTGATTTACAACCTGTTGCTGTTGGTCAGACCCCCAGTTGGTCCCTTATTCAAGATAATTTCTGGACCCTACTCCTCACGTACTTTGCCCAGCCCAGACGGCATACCTTCCTCCTGATGTCAGTTCCCACACTTTGCCTAATACAAAACCTCTGCTGGCTTTTTTGGGGGGTCAGCTGGAGGATCCTTGAGCTTATGCTGTCTTCCTTATGCTTGAGCACAAGCCCCAAAATAAAAGCTTTGTTTGGGAAATTGCTTGGCCTCATGTTAATTTTCATTACATGGAGAGCCACAGAGCCTGTGGTCTGTAACAGATTCAGAGGGTGGGAGAACTTCCGATATCATTATATTATGGTACGTAGTTAATCAGGAATGAGCAGGTCAGGAGAGGGCTCCCCCGACCCCACCAGGAATGTTAGGCGACAATCAGGTGATTGTCAGGAAGTTGTTACATTGTGTCTCTAAAATAATAATTGGTCACAGCCAGTCCCTGGGAAAGGCAGTCTCCCAATAAATAGTTACACCTGAAACTGGTGATCAACAGCTTCCTGATAAGATCTCAGGAATTGGGCAGGTGGCCTCAAGCAGACACATTAAGAGGCAAAATGGCAGAGTTTAACTGGTGTATGACCTTCCAGGGACATTCGACTGGAAAGGGAAGAATGCCTCAAGTGAGCATGTTTCTAGCTCCAGTAGCCACACTGCACGTACTCACCTCCCAAGCACTAGCAGGCCACTGCACATATGGACAGCACACCTCCTCCCAAGGAAAGAATAAGGGGAGAAGAGATGCAAGACCCTGAAAGTATGTCAACATATAAAACTCCAAGTCAAACGGTCAAACCACGCACTTGATTCCTCCAGCCACCTTCGTGGCCCTCTTCCAAGTATACTTTACTTCCTTTCATTCCTGTTCTAAAGCTTTTTAATAAACTTTCACTCCTGCTCTAAAACTTGCCGCAGTTTCTTCTTCTGCCTTATGCCCCTCAATTGAATTTTTTTCTGAGAAGGCAAGAATTGAGGTTGCCGCAGACCCTTACAGATTTGCAGCTGGTAACAATTACACTTCTAAAAGCAAAAAAAATGTGGACAAAGTGTAGGAACTTCTGTAATGAAGGAATTTCTGAGATGTAGACTCTGTCCACCATGGTGTATAAAATGTATCTCAGAGATATCTCTCTCCAACAACATCTCTTTCTTTCCTTTTAGTGAAAACAAAGAATGCAAAATATTTATATGATTAGATCCTTAATTGTTTTTTAAAAAGTTATTTTCAAAAAGAATCTGAACTATTGTTTCTTCAACTTCCTTTGCTGGGTCTGCCTGTTTGAACTGACTCCGTTGATACCACCTTTCACTATTAAAAGTTTTGGGGCTCAGAAGGCAATACGCCCAACCTGGCACTTTGACATGTTGAGAGGTCTTAGAAGCTGCCTCAAAATCAAGTTCCCTCTAACCTTGTCCTATTCCCTGACCATGTAATTGGGGGGACTCTTTCTGGAATTTCTAATCTGACTAAGAAAGCTGCTTTCCAAAAGAAAGGCAATTGTCTTAAGAGCCTCTCTCTAGGAATCTCATCAAATAACTAGGAAAGATCAATCACTGGAAAAGAGAAGAGCTTGGAAGTCCATCACCACACGCAGGCAGGTTTTTCATCTGTTCTTCTGAGGGCAACTCTGAGAGATGGTCTGGGAGATTTTATATGTCTAAGAATAAGACAACCTTTAACCTTTGTTCCTGTGCCTTTTCACCCTTACAGGACAATCCATTCCTCCATTTTCCTCTCCCCTATTAAGAGGTCATTTAAGCTTCAACCATCTGGCCCATCTTTGAGCTCATACTTTATATAACTCCCATGCTCATGTGTGTACGTAAAACATTTGTTATGCTCTTCTCTAGGTGACCTGTTTTTGTAATGAGTATCGACCTTGACCCTTTATGATAGGGAGGAAAGGGATCGTCACATTCTTTCTGCTCCTGCAAAAGGAAAATACTTTGGGCATGTTAAGAGTTATTGAATGAATCTAATTGTTTTGTGGACATGAAAATCTGCACAATCCTATTTGTTCATTTAATTTAAGAGACTGAAAATATTATAAATCAGTGCTGTGTACCAGTATGTTTACACAGAAGTTAATTATTTTAAACAGAAAATATTCATGGCATAGATAATACAGAAGAATTTGACAATAAGATATCTAGCAGTAACTGTAAGCTATTAGTTGCAAACCTCCTTTGACTTGAGAAGAGAGTGGCTGGACACTTTGGACTGCTGGAACTCAGAGCAACTGCAGAGAGGGAAGAGTCGAATTATTATAACAATTCAGTTTCTACTCTTATAGGTAGCCATTCAAGGTGATTTGAGGAACTGTCACTCTGGCTACAGTTCATCAATGATCATCCTAAGATATTCAAAAGCATTGAAGCCAAATTCAGTGAAAAATTTAACCCACTGTAGTGCTCTGTCTTCCAAATACAATATCAACGGAGACTTGATACTTTTCCACTGTGAGGTATATAAATATCTTCTGTCTCAAAAAATAAATACAAAGGTAAACTCTCACTATAGACTATTCAGTTTGTGTGAAAGATCATGAATGAGACACTGTAAAATATGTGACGAGAAATTATTGTTTACAATAAAATCGAGGTTATATCTTCATAATAATATTTCATTAAGTTAATCACTGTGGAAAGGGTGACTGTTCAATAACAACCATGTTTAATCACCTGGTCAGTTGAGGTCTGGATTGAATTGACAGATTTAACTACTTATTTGTAGGTTTTAGACCTTCTTCTGGAGTTAGGACACTAGGATAATACAATATAGAATCAAAGGGAAATTTAGAGATTAGCTAGGTGGAAATCTCAACTCTCACCTGTCAGCTCTGGGACCTTGGTTATATAACATCTCTGATAAATTATAGAACTTCTATAATAGACGGTGATCAAGCAGATCATATATGAATTAAATGAAATAATATATGTAAATCATCTATCACGTACAGCATATTTTAAGTGCTCAATTGATGTTTATGGTTGTTTTTAGGGAGGATTATAATTGGAGAATGATTAAACTTGTTGAAGTATGGGCCTATGTAGAATTTTTCAGGTAAAGGAATTTGAACCCAGAAAAGTTAGTAAACAGCCTTGGGGGGAAAAGAGAAACAAGCTGTAAAAATGTCAGATTTATTTAGCACCTACTATGCTTTGGACACTGTAGTAGGCATGTGGTTGAAGAGAAAGCTGTATAAGAGGTCATAAGAACATCAAAATTAATATGTACCTGATTATAGTTCTTCCCAATTCCTTTGCAAAACTTTCTACCTCTGAAAAGAATCTGAGTTGCAATTTAAAAGTTGTTTGCTAATTCGTGGCCTGGATTACAAAACCGGTTCCGATCGTTGTAGATACCTAGTATGTTTTGTTGAAAGTATGCTACTAAGGAAAATAATGAACTATTTACTGTCTTCTCCTTTTTGCTCTTATGAATTTTGGAACTTGATGTGATTAACGGTTTCCACGTGTGCCCTTCTATATATTTCTCTCTTTGAGAAAGTGAACCCTCAAAGGAAGGTATACTTCATATAGTGAGAGTCTAACATATTATCATTACAAAGTTGTGCCTGGTGACAAATTTGGAATTTATCAATGAGTGAGTGAGAGTCAGTTAACAACTAAGTAAACCTTCAGGTTAAGCTCAGTGGTTTAGTGAACAGGGTCAAAAACATATTTGCCAGATACATCAATGTCACTCTGCCAAGTTCTGAAATGCATAAAATATTATATTATAAAAATGATTACTATCAAACATAACTCTGGTAAAAAAATGCTGTGTACATTATTTGCTGATGGCATTATAAATTGAGAAACCCTTTAGAAAGCCACAGATATATTTATATGCATGGCATTATATATTCTCTTATGAAAACATTTGAACAGACCATAATAAGCTAAAAATTAAAAATATTTTAATATTAATAGAAAAAAGTTAGAGATAAAAGTCCAGCAAAGTAATTATTTTATAAGTTATAGTTTATCAACACCATTTAGTTTTATGATGCCATTAATTTATGTAGAAATAATCAAGTTATGTTTTTGAGACAATGTAAGTGAAAATAGTGAAATATAAAATTATGTAATAACATTATTGCAACAATATAAATACAGCATACATGTATAGGTCATATACATAAATAAAAATAGTAGGTAGATAAGTGACTTTTGCATTTGAACATTTATCTTATTTTGCCTTTCAATACACTTCTAAAATTATCTCATTTTAATGTCATCAGTAGATAATGTAGACACAACTGTACCTTTTCTTCCGATAATTCAGTATCTTTAAAAGCTTATCATTAGTTTCCTTCATTTCAACATCCTTCTACTAAAATTTTGGAATACATGGATGACTGGGTTAATTGGGTATAATATTATGAACCTCAAGTCACATGCCTTGAAGGTTGTTTTAACAAATAAATATCCAATATGTATTAATGTTCATATATAGTTCCTTTTACTTACTGAAAATCAATATAAGGTAAAAAGTCAAACGCCATCATGTATATGTGTCTTTTTTGGCATGTATATGGAATCTGTTGGCAGCACAATATAATGAAAAGGAACTCATGGCCAACAGGTTGGACGTGTTGATTTTACAGATGAGAGAACCCTGGGAGACAGAGAGATGAAGTGGTTTGGACAGGGTTACAATGCCAGTTGAAGGCGGAGCCAGGATTAGTATTTACATGTTCTGAGTAAGTTCAAAACTTTTTTATTCATCCCTTGGGCAAATGCTTTTCCCATCACCCTGAAATGAACTGTCAGCTTCCTTCCAGCATCAGAGCCTATGAAGATTTTTCTCTACCTGCAGTGTTGCGTTTGCACTACATTTCCATATCTAAGGAAAACAGGAGCTTCCATCCTAGCCAGCAATTACTATGTTGTGCACAATTACACAGACATAATAAATGCATGGTTCTTGGGTGGTCATGTCTGCATGTTCTCATTGGCTGCATCTTCTCAAAATCAGGAGTTCTGCTCCTCACCTCTACAGTATGAATGTGTTCACTTAGCCAACGGCATTCCTATCTGTCACAACAGCATTCCTGCAGCCCTCTCCCCACCATCCACAGGCAGAAATCCTGGTCACAGCAAGCTGCTCCCACTGGGGTAGCTTCCAAAAACCAACAAAAGCAAATTAGTGTTCCTGATTTGCCTCAGAAACAAACAGCAAGGAAGCTTCTCCAAAAATGCCTTAAAAAACAAACAAGAGAGAGAGAAAATAACTTCAAGGGAAAACCTACCACTACTCATGAACGAGGTTCCAGGAGAAAACTTCAAAAAAGATAAATGGTTGCTGAGGACTATTTGCCTATTAGCCTGTGTTGGACAGTTAGGCAGCAGTGGAAGAGAGGAGGAGTGGCTTGATTCACTTGAGGGTCCTAGGGAGCCAGCCTTGAAAGAATTTTAAAAAGAATACAGTCACTTGATTTAATTACTATGATGAAATGAACATTGATTATATTTAACCTCTCCAGTGACTTGCAGTTTTCCCATCATTTATACGTGGCTTCCTCCTCTGCTCCATTTGTTCTTGACCTTCTTATTTCCTCCTTTGTGCCAGTAGGGTGAAGAAGTCCTCTACTATATCTCCCATTTACAATGTGGCAAGAGAATTTCTGGGTTTTAAAAATCCTGAGGTCAGTAGGCAATTATGAGTCAGAAAACTCTTCTGAGTCTCTTTGGAAAACCATTATTTTATTACCCTTTTCCAATAATACTGACCTAGAAACCTAGACAGTAAATATTAACTGAGCACCTATTTATGAATCTTGGACCTCATGGGAGGTCCAAGTCTAAGTAGTGCTTTGTCCTTGTCCTCAAGAATTTCATGATTTGAGAAGGGGATGTGAAGATTTGCTGATAAGGTTCCAATTTAGCAAATCTGCCTGGCTACCCTATTTGTCCTTCCTCCTCTTCTGGCTCCTTGCTCACAGGCCATATTTTTGATGAAAAAAGCAGTCTTGTAAGAGAAAAGAGCTCTAAATTGTGGCTCCCAAATACGGGTCCTTGGAGCAGTACCTCCAGAATAACCACTGTGCTTTCTGAAACTGTTATGCCCAGACAGTTTGTTCCCCAAAGAAGACCACCAGAGTCCAGAGTCAAAGCCAAGCGGCAAGGATCTTTACTACAAGTTCGAACTTGGTCCCTCCATTCCACAGCATACAAGAGGGCCTCGAACAATGCGAGTGGTTGCTTTTTATAGCCCGATGTAAACAGGATATGTAAAGTTGCAGGGAACAAGGTAATTCTCTCGGTTACAGCATTACAATTGGTTAACATTATACATTTAGCATTCCTTATCGGAGATCTCCCAGGTGATGTTTTTCTGAAGTTTGAAAGAAATATGGAGGAATGTGTTTGTGCTGGGCTCAGGAAGTTGGGAGATATATGGGGGATGTGCCTCATTCCTTTCAAAACTACTTAATCTAGTACGAGATCGGAGTATCCTGGGGAGAGAACTAAGATGTCCATTTTACGGATGCCCTCTGGGGAATTCTGGTACTTCAGCAGGTTGGGAAAGCAACATCAGAGGTACCAATAATGGACAGGAGGGAGTGACTGTGGAAACAGGTACAGTAGCCACCGGCAGACACACACACACACGCGCGCGTGCATGCACTATACAGTAATGGTTAAAGACTTTCAGCTGTGGAGTCAGATTACCTAGGTTTAAATCCTGTCTCTGCCACTTAGAGCTGGGAGATTTGGGGAATGTTTTAAAACCAACTGGTCTCTAGTTACCACATTTTTTTTTATGAGAAAAATAATATGACCCACCTCATGGAATTATTATACTGATTACATTAGTTAACATATTAAAACCATTTTGAATAGTGCTAGAGATATAGAAAACACCCAGTAAGTATTACCTATCTTTATTATCACTGTAATAAGGAAGTTTATGCTTAGAGTGTTATGAAAATGCAGATGAGGTATATCTTCTCTATTTAGCCCTCGGTATTAAATAACGCATTAAAAACCTGCTGACACAAGACACCTTCTAAATACTAGGTGATTTTTGAATTGTGGTTCAGAAGAGGCTTGTAGGCTGTTTTGTGTTTTCTGTGTTCAGCAGATGGTGATAACTAGCCACTACACTCATCATTACACTATACTGCTATCCATTCTATTGCTTTCCATTTCTTTGAATATAAAGATCTCAGGAACAATCAAAATTATAAAGCATAGAAGAATATTAAACAGTTTTTAAATCCCATTAGTTGTCCATTTCTCATCATGGTCTTAAGTGAGCCCCAAAATAAGAATGTTCAATTATATTTGAGTCAATCAAAAATATTAATATTTCTGCTTATCATTGGGCAGAAGTTGGTATTCTCATTCCAGGACTGTTTCTGACCACCAGATTTGTCTTGGGCATGTCCCGTAACATCTTTGGGCTTAGTATTTTCACTGATAAATAAGATTGGGTTGACTTCTTGGGATAACTAGAGTCCCTCATGCTGCCTGAGGTTTCTTTCACTCTGCTGTTTGTCCAAATTTGAGTAACAATAAAGGAAGAATCTTCACTAATAAGAAGGAGTCCAGTTTCAGGATGCTGATTGGACCAATACCTAGCTTGTAGATCTCTCCTTTTTACTTTTTTGAGATGTTCTTTGTTTTCTGCAATAGCTAGACCCAAGGCCATTCCATTATTTCTGATAGGTAGGATAATCTCATGTTTCAAAAGTATCATCTATATATAGTATAGTTCAATAAAACATTAATCATGGGGAATAAAGTATTAGTACATGAGGAAATATTTTCATGATAAAAAAAGATTGAGATATGCCATGTTAAATTTAAACTGGTTCATTTTTTTGTCTACTCAGAATCTGCAACATGTGCATGTACACTGAATTACCAATAGGAGAATATAGTATAAAATGCTTCCAACATATTTTGATCATGGAACCCTAACTTTCAAGAAATATTCCATGGGATTGACATTTCAAAGAGTACAGTTTTGCAAATGCTAGAGGAGTTTTGACCATTTTTGACTTTCTAAACAAGTATCAACCATCCAATAATCCAGTTTTCTACCTGAAGTTCAATGAAAAGTAATGCCCAAAGAATCATTCATCAAAAATGACAGATTGAAAACTTTATATTAATTTATTCACTGCTACACTGAAACATATTCCACTGTTTCAGTTCAGAGATCTCAAGAGTAATGTAAATTTTCTGAATATTTCATTTAAGAATGTATACAAATGTCAGATGTGAGGAAGAAATCTTAAGCCGAAATCATTCCCTGGTCCCCATTGCCTGTTCAGGTCTGCTGTGTTGATCCTCAGCAATGCTCCTATGCCAAACAAGGCTTAACTTCCTTGTTTCTAAGGAAGTTTCTCAAATGTTGCCAATCCGAACTTAGTCTTTATGTATAAAAAGGAAAAGATTGAAATTCTTATGAATGCTTTTGATTCATTGGGCCAAAGGAGCAATTGCCAAGAGCCTATCAAGCCTTTAAAGTGGAATGACCAGCAGTTCTTGTACCAGTGTGAATGTTAGGTTTTTGTCCTAAATGAAAGAAAACTACTACATTCTCTTCTTAAAAAGGAAATGGGATAAAGAAAACGATATAAGAAGTCTTTACTTCTGACAGATGTCCTATTTCTGGAAAGATGTTAGGCCTTTTACCCAATGACCTATCCTTTAAGTTTCAAACTTCAATTTTTAAAAATATGTTTAACTGATTAAATCCCATACCATTTTCTTAAAATAAAGGGAGTTTTCACTAGCTTTTACTCTATGTAGACTTTGGTGGAACCCTGAATGGGTTCAAATAATAATTCATCCAAGCCAAGGTTTCTTTTTCTGCACATTTCTATTTCTATTTTGAGGCCAGGGGAACACACAAAAGAAGGTGGGGTTTCTGAAAGTCATCATAAATAAGTAGAGGTTGTTATATGACCTCCCTTTCTTAGAAGATACAAGCTGTGATTTTTTTTTGCGATAGGTATACTTGGCCACTTGATATTTCTTTGATCAAGTTGTTATGTGCCCAAAACAGAATGGCTCAATTTTTTTTTTAAGACATCTATTTAAAAATCCATGCCAGGCCAGGCGCAGTGGCTTACGCCTGTAATTCCAGCACTTTGGGAGGCTGAGACGGGCGGATCAGGATATAAGACCATCCTGACCAACATGGTGAAACCCCATCTCTACTAAAAATACAAAAATTAGTGGGACGTGGTGGCACGTGCCTATCGTCCCAGCTACTAGGAAGGCTGAGGCAGCAGAATCACTTGAACCCGGGAGGCGGAGGTTGCAGTGAGCTGAGATAGCACCACTGCACTCTGCCTGGCAACAGTCACACACACACAAAAACAACAAAAACAAAACAACAACAACAACAACAAAAATCCAGCCATTGGCAATGTGAATTTGGCTGAGAAAATGATGGTCCAGTTAATACTTTCATCAGTAATACTAAACGTCATTTAAATGTAACACATACTGTGGTTTTTGCTTTTAATACTGTGTGTTTTTTTTGTTGTTGTTTCCAGAGATGTAGGAAAACAGTAGTGGATTAGAATGTCAATGCTTATATATTGCCTGATAATTTTTTTTTTTTTTTTTTTTTGAGACGGAGTCTCGCTCTGCCGCCCAGGCTGGAGTGCAGTGGCCGGATCTCAGCTCACTGCAAGCTCCGCCTCCCGGGTTCACGCCATTCTCCTGCCTCAGCCTCCCGAGTAGCTGGGACTACAGGCGCCCGCCACTGCGCCCGGCTAGTTTTTTGTATTTTTTAGTAGAGACGGGGTTTCACTGTGTTAGCCAGGATGGTCTCGATCTCCTGACCTTGTGATCCGCCCGTCTCGGCCTCCCAAAGTGCTGGGATTACAGGCTTGAGCCACCGCGCCCGGCCCTGATAATTTTTTAAAGTAACACATGTATATGATTAGAAATTTTAAATTGTACATAAGTACAAAATAAATTATAAATATCTTGCTACTGTACCCTCTGTAGAGGTAACTGCTACTAACAGTTTTGTGTGTGTGATGCCTAATGATACCAGTAAGAATATGATAATGATTGCCATCATCTATCTATACTTTCTCTATTTTTTTTATCTTTCAGTTTGAAAGTCATTCAAATGTACACTTTTCTGAAAAAAATTATATAGCATGCATACACTTGTATACCTGGCCATTTTCAAGCAACTCTATAGCTTGCATCTCTTTCCATACTAATAATTGTGGATTTACTTCATTCTCTTTAATGGCTGCATAATGTTCTGCTATAAGATCTATCATAAATTAATCAGTGGGGACAGTTCATAAAGCTACTTTATACACAAAATAAGGATATATTTTCTTGATCTTGTTTTAGTCCATTGCTAAGACAAAGCAGTATATTTCCAAGAATATATTTCCTTTTATGAAAGTACAAATGTGTCCTTTAGATGCATGATCCTAAACTGACAGTTTTTTGAAATGTCTGCAGCCTAAGTATCCTTTGGCATAAATAATAATTAGACACTATCTGAAAGTCAGAAGTGTCAGTTATTCTCCTAAGGCCATATTTATATAAGATTTGGAATCAAAATTTTAAAATTCTATCATGGCCTTTTATCAAAGCAGAAAATATTTGGCCAAATTTACTTATAATCACAACATAATATTGTAATCTTACTGTCAAGAAGGTTAGACTAGGAAAGGAAAGAAAAGAAACAGATAATTATGGAGTCAGTTTTATGTGCCAAGGATTGGGTTAGATGGTAACATACATTATCTTTAATTAAAGGATTATCATTATTGATTATTTAACAATTAGCTCCCCTGAAGTTATTTCCAGCCACCGTGAGATTAAATACTGCAGACAGTCAAGTCTTCATTACTCCCTTAAGTGTCCTGCTATTGTAACATTTCTGCCCTTATGAATGATAATGAAAACTGTTAAGAGGGAGATAATATTAAGGAGGCCAAGATGGACTGAGATTCTTTCTAATATTAACAATAAACTGACAGGTCACCCACAAAAATGTAAAAGGTACATTAAAATTAAATTATTCACCCAATCCCTAGCAAATTTTAGTGATAGCCTTGAGAATAATTGTGATCACTAGCTACAAAGCTTAGGAAAAATTTAGGACATATGCAAGGATAATTAAGAAATAGGCAAATTAAAATGGAAATGATGACTTAACGACAATGGCAATGCATCTCCTCACTGACTGGTATTGGGTGCTGTCTATTCCCTCATCACTTTGTTGTGTGTACCTGTGAGAAACCTTTGAGAAATTTCACTTCAGACGGTAAGAAAGAGGTTAATGAGTCAGACCTTTCTGCTTTTCCTAACTGCTATTTTGTCTCTGACGGTGACGTTCTCACCTGACATTTGGCGAGTGGGTGATTATGAGCATGACGTATTGAGCACAGGAAGAATTCAATAAATGATTGCTATTGTTAGGATGGTCGCTATTACTACAATTTAAGTTATGGCAATTCAAGCATTTCCAGCTTCCCTTAATAATAAAACTATCAATCATCCACTTTCTGTGATTCTATTTCCTTTTAAGTCTATACTGTTTCTCAAAGCAACACGTTTTCTGTTTGCTGTCCAATATATAAAGTAGCATTCTCTTTCCTTTTGCATGCCTTAATGGCATGACACCTCCTTGTAATCCTTTTCTGAGGAGACGAAGGTGACTGTGTGACTATCATGATATAGAGGCGAGGAAGGAGTGTGGCACGAGGTGTCATGTCAGGAAGATGTGGATTCAAATCTTTTCCTGCCTCTGCTGTTAGATGAATAGCAGTTCCTGAGGCTGTGAAGGTTAAGTGACGTTATGCATGTAAAGCACGTAACAGAGGGCCTGGCACATAACACGTAGTCAGAAAATCGTATTTTTCCACTCTAGCACTGTCCCTGTCTCATCTTCCTTTCCCTCCTTTTCAGATCCCAGCATAAGGGATCCCTTAGTTCTAGAGAAGCACTCTCTAAGAGAACTTTCTGAAGTGTTGGCAATGTTCTTAACTGTGTAGCCTCGAGCCATGTATGTCTATTTAAATTTAAATTCAACTGAATCAGAATTACATTACATTGAAATTTCAGCTCCTCCGTTACCCTTAGTTACATTTCTAGAGCTCAATAGCCGTGTGGCTAGTGGCTGTGTATTTTGGACCGCACAAATGCAGAATACTTCCATCACTGCATAAAGTTCTGTTGGACAGCATTCCTCTTAAACAATAGGTTACAGATGAGGTTTAGTGTGGCTACAGAGGTGAATTTTTACATTTTAGTTCATTTTAATTAATCATAACCTAAATTGAAATAACCACAGATGGCCAGTGCTACCACACTGGACAGCACAGTTCTAGAGTATGCCACAACTGCCTTGCAGGTTTTAATTGGCATTTTACAGTCTCATCTGAAGCCAGTGATTCTGAGGAGTGGGTAGTTGATTCCGCAACTCCAAGTATTTGTAATGCGTTTGTTTCCCTCTCCTCCACTATGACTAGGCTAAATCAACCCAAATCTGATGGTCTTACATGCTTAGCTATCCCCAGGTTTTTAATTTGAAAACTCTTATATATCCCATTGAATTTTACTAGCCTCGCTTATTTTATTTCACTACAAAATCAATAAAAGACGTTTTGTGGTATGCCTGACATTGTTTGGTGAATGACAAGGTTTGGAGGAAGTATATGGGAAAATGACAGCCTGTAGCAGAAGGTCTTAACCACAGAGACTCAACACATTGAGGTGCTGTGATCATTTCTGAGGTGTGTGGTGAGTAATTTGTTGCTATTGATAAAGTGTCATCATTTGCAAATTATTCCCTCTTTTTATTTTAAGAAATTAAAAGTCTTGACCACTGAGATAAGAATGTTCCATTATTCATTTCCATTTGGGTGTGCTCACTTGAATGAGAAAGGTGATGTGGACTTGAGTCTGGTATGCTGGTGGTGGCTCACAGACTTGGGCTCATTTATGAGATTGGGTCATTGATCAGAATGTCATCCATGTACGTCAGCATGAGGAAAACTGTTAAAAGCACCATGAGCTATAAGATGTCAAGCAGTACATTATACTGATGCCTGGTCATGGAGACTAACCATATCTCTCTCACTGCCTGAATCTTGTTTAAAAAATTAGATGGCAGTGATTTAGTAATTAGACTGTTTAAGTGTAAAAAGTACGACTTGAACGTGTTTTCAAGGTGATACAGGGTCAAGGATTCGTCTTGTTGACAGAGAGAAGGGAAAGGTGATGCAGTGGAAGAGGTATTAGCGGGGATTAGGACAAAGTGGAAAAGCACAGTCTGGAAGGCTTCACAAGCAAAGAGAGATTTAAACATTTAATGGAAAAGGAGGAAAAGGTCACACAAAGACATGTCTGAAGGTCAGGAAGTAATATAATAATGCTAACAGCATGCAGAATGATTATTTAACTGAGTTGCCTGAATGTGTTCAGGTTTTTGTTTGTAGATTCTGAAGACACTTGTGTTTAGAATACACATAATGAGGGAATTTGGCATCTGTTCTTGTCTGGTTCCTTTACTTATGGGCAGAAGAAAATTGTTATGCTACATTAGAAATTCTCTTTGGATTCTCCAATCTTTCTGCCCTGATACAAATAAATAACCATCTACAAAAAATGTTTTATCCTGAGGGAAATTGTGATCACTTCTAATTCACCTTGTTATTAAGTAAACTTAAAAATTGTTGTTAAGGTATAAATCAGAAGATGTCCAGTTTTCTTAGGATAGAGTCTGAGTTTATTCTAGAAAATGACAGATGGGCACAAAGACCACATCAGAACTTCTAACTGTTGGAGAAGAGTGAGTTTGGCTAATATAGTATCATCTGCACATTTAGCTTGTTCTTTTTTTGCTGACAGTTACATGGATTTAAAAGCCTATTAAGAATGAGCATGATCTGTCTGTAAGTAGTGGAAGCACATGATCTGATGACTGTTCTATAAACAGACCTAAGCTTCATTCTAGACAGAAATAGATTTTCACTTATTTTGAGGCTAATTATAAATTGGAATGGTATTCTTTTTGATGGACAATTCAATTGCATTTAAATTCAAGTTAACATCTGCTGTTTATACTTTATATCGTGCAGTCTACCTGAATCTAAACAGAAGCTATTAAAGATCTGTGGCTAGAGAATCTTTGTTCTCTGAAGACTTTAATGGAAAAAAGAGCATTCTCTAAACTCTTGTTATTGGAAACAGGTTATAGTTGCCCTTGAACATTAAGGATGCTTTTCTTTGTCCACAGATATATTAAAGGGGGTTGTGCACAGTTACCACAAACACATTTTGCTACGCAGAGGTCTGTTAAAAATGTTGGGCATTTTTCAAATAATATATGTGTTTTAAATGACTAACACACATATGCTATTCATATATTTTTGTTCAGATACTGTTTTATATATGAATTTAGCTCATATATATTTACAAGAACATTTAAATTCATAGATATATTAAGTCTGTTAATACAGGAATTCATTCATAGCTACACCTGATATGTATGAGACACATATTCATACATGGTAATATTTATGGATAAATGGAAATATATATATGTATATAATAAATCAGTTTCAGAAAATTTCAAAACTGATGGGAAATAATTAGCTACTGGTTCCACTTTTGGATGTTATTCTTTATTCTAAACAAATCTCGCTCACCTATAGAACACTTGATAATATTATAGGTTACATGGGGACTGAGTACTCACATGTTGCCAAATGCTTGAAGAGTGTTTGTGGGTTTCACCTGAGAAGCATGTGAAGCACAGTGACAGAGAGGTCGCGGAGCAGTGCCCAAGGATCATTACAAAGCTGTGGTCAAAGACACGTAATATTTATAAATGTTATTTTTTAAAATTATAAAACCATACAACTGGCATTTTCCTCACAAATATTTAGGCTAAATTTGTAAAATGACAGGTAGTTTTCATGGGATGATACTCTGTCTAAATTAGTCCTGATAGGTAATTTACAACTTTGAAGAGGCTACTGATATTATTGAATGGTTCTTTTTTCTTTTAAAATACTAGGATGATATACCTTGTTATTTGAGATTATCATGTTAAATCTGCATAAAATTATAAAACGTTTTTCATGAGCGTGTAGCTTTAAGTAACACTTCAAGTTCTTCACATTATTAAAGTATTTATTTACTAATTATTTGTTTGACAGACTGTGGTTTTGAAGCAGCAAAATGTGTAACCTGTGTTAACTCAAAGATATGAAAGCAAACATACACACAAGCATAGATAATACTTGGTAGTATATTTAAAGTCAATTTGCCAATGTATCCCTTCACAAAAGAAAATATAACGTTATACATAGTACACACTCCAGAATATGCCTAATAGCATAACCAGAGCATATTCTTTTCTAAGCCAATTTAAGAAGAAGCCAGGTTGTAATCAGAAATTTGCTTTAAAAGGTGAAATTGAAGTCAAAGAAATTGCTGCTTCGTGAAAAATGTTTCTTAAGAAAATAATATGCAATACACATGAAAAACAAAGAGTCAGTTCCTTAATTTTCAAAGAGCTTGTGGAAATCAAGAAGGAAAAACCTAACACATCGATGGAAAAGTGGACAGAAAAGATAAATACTTGAAAAATAAAAACAATTCACATAAGTTCAAATGACCAGTAGATATATAAAAAATATTAAACATCAAATATAATTAAAGAGACGAAAATCAAAATACGATGCAATTTTTGATCTATGAGTTTGGCAAAAAAATTAGAAATTTGCTAATACTTCTCATTGGTGAGGATGTGAAGAAAGAAGCTACTATGGCCTGAATATTTGTGTCCCCCTAAATTCATTTCTTGAAATCCTGACCCCTAGATAATAGTATTAGAAAGTAGGAGCTTTGGAAAGTGATTAGGTCATGAGACCCAGAAGATACCTCTTCCATATAAAAACACAGCAATAAGGCACTCTCTACAGTGTAAGAAGCAGCAGGTCCTCGCCAGACCTGAATCTGCCTGGACCTTGATTTGGACTTCTCAGCCTCTGAAGATGTGAGAAATCATTCCTGTTGTTTATAAGTCACCCCCCTGTATGGTATTTTGTTATAGCAGCCCAAATAGACTAAGACAGAAGCCGTGTCAGACATTATGAGTGGAGCTATAAGTTGGCACAATGCTTCTGAAGGAAATTGGCATGATTAATCAATATTTTAAATTCATAGTACCATTGACCCAACAACCTCACAGCTCAGAATTTACCCTAGTAACACACTTTCAAACGTTTGCTAAGATATTTGAACCAGGTATATCTTGTAATAGCAAACAACTGGAAAACAAAACAATTCCTATCAATAGGAAACTGTAGGGAAATTAAGTTTTAATGTATTGAACAGAATACTCTGATTCTGTGAAAATAATGGGTTAGCTGTTGGTGCTGATGTAGAAAGAGTTCTAAGATGTATTATTAAGTGAAATACAAAGCGTGTGTGTGGTGTGTGTGTAAAATCCTCTGGGAGTATACGTAATAGTCATATGTATTTTACTAAAAAATACAGACAAAATTGTAGGTAGTGTGAGATGTTTAGCTTTCATTTTACACCTTCCTGTACTATTTGAAAAATGTTATGTCATTTTCCTGGATTTCACTTAATTAAAGTTAAATATATTAAAAAGATATATTTAAATATGTCATGTATATGCGTGTATGTTTGTATATACACATACACACAAATACGTGCATATACACACATACACCTGCTTCCTGCTTGTGTGTACACACACACACACTTTTATAAAGCATCCCTTAGCTAAATAACCTGAAGGGCTCCTCTCTACTATAAGGATTGTATCACTTTGAAGTCTGTTGGCTGAAATTTTGTTTTCTGATCACTTCTTGATTGGGTCACTGACTTACTTAATTCAAAATCCTCTTCTACTTTTGGTGTTGCTTGTTATGTGACTTTGGACCAATTAACCTTTTAGAGCTTCTAGGTTGTTATTGTTTGTTTTTATTGGGAAAACGAAGGAAATGCCTATTTCAGAGATGCTGTAAGAATTGTATAATAAAACAATTATGCACATAGTTCAATGCCTGGACCCTAAAAATGCACCATAACTGTTGGATTGTTGCACTCATCCAGTTCTGTTCGTGTCTTTTTTCCACAACACCTCTTCTCCTGGTCTCCATTTGCCTGTCTCTTCTACCACATGAGACTCTGCTTCTGGAACCCGGAGTTAAATTGCTTCAGTCAACTGTATTATGGGTTGAATATACTCTTCTGAGGTGGCTTGAGAATCTAACCACCATCTATAAAATTGTTTCCAGAAAGTGACTCACACATTAACTTCTGGAACACAATCTGTTGAAAATTGGAAGATACCTGGACTGTGACTAACAGCATCAAACAAAGATGCATTCTTTCTCCATTTTGCTTATTATCTACAACTCAGTCATGCTTTTCACTGCCTTCAAAGAGTGTGATTGAGCTCTTGATAAAACCCTTTCAATTCAAATGCTGTGATAGCCAAAGCAAAGTATTCATGGAGATTATGCTTTGCCTTCAACATAGGGAACTGGAAATGTAAATTTATTAATCCTTGCTCTGTGCCGGACACTGTGTCAATTGTCTGATACATGTTATCTCACCTAATTGTCACGGTAACTCTAGGAGGCAAATATTCTTCTCTCCATCTTGGAAAACAGGAAATAGACTCAGGGAGGTTAAGTAACGTAGGCAAGGTCATGTAGCTTGTTAAGTGGCAGAATCAAAGTTCAAATCCAAGTCATCCATATGATGCCGAACCCATGCTTCTTCTGTCGATTGCTAACTATTGAGGTTTTCTACTCCAACCACTTCTACATCTTATTTCCAAAGCTGTTCTTTATATTTTTCTGACTGTTGACATTGGCATTGCAACATTTAATCCATTTATGGTCCTCCTATATAGCTTTAAACTTGCTACTTGAAGAAGTCAATCTTTTTGACTGTGGTAGAATAATTTTTCAATGACCATCTTATAGAAGAATACCTTTTTGGTTGTCAAGATCCATTATTGTTTGGCTGGCTGGCATGCACTTGTTAAAGAAGCTGGATGGAGTTGGGGGTGGACTTTCACTGTCTCAACATGCTCACCACCCTTCTCCATAACTGCAAGAGATGGACCATGGATCCTGAGATGCCATTCAGAGAAGCACATTCAGTAAAATTCTTTTAGGAGGTTACAGATACCAGGTCATAAGTAACATTTCTCTCACATGGCTGAATACAAGATTTTAGGAAATACAGGATCCTTAAGCATGGATTTCTTATTGCCTTTTTGTCTTTAAAGACTGTGATTAGCATCCTCCAGGTGTGTTGTACCTTCGTCTCTGTTTACTTCATTAGCACTCCCAAACACAAATGTGAAGTGTTCAGAGTTTATTTTTTTATGCCATGTTCATTCTCTACTTCCTGTCAAAATCCCTTCATTTTTCAAACATGAGAAACATGGTGTTTGTATGCTACCCACCTTCCTTTCTGTAGTATTTGCTAAACTGGGGTTAAATAGAATTATATTCTGTACTTTATCAATTAGCTATTGCTGCATAGCAAACTACCCTCAAAAGTGATGTTTGAAAATATCATCCATGTATTTAGCTCATAATTATGTGAAACAGCAGTATAAGCTCCAGTCAGCTGACTACTTTTTCTGGTCTTGGCTAGACTTCTTTATGAATTCGTGGTCAGCTATAGGTCAATTGTAGACCAGCTTTAGTGATCTTAGCTCTCACATGTCTAGGGCCTTGGGTGGGATAAATGGTCTGGCTTGGCTCTAATCCACGCAGTGTCTCATCCTTCAGCAGGCTCACACAGGCTTGTTCACAGCAACTGGGCAGTGTTCTAAGAGAGTGAACAGATACAGGCAAGGTCTCTTGATACCTAGATTCAGGATGAGCACGCTATCACCTCCACTATATTCTGTTGGCCAAAACAAGTTGCAGGGCCATTCTAGCCAGAGGAAGTGGAGAAATACACTCTGCACCTTACAGAGAGGAGCTACAAAGCCACATTGCAAATAGTGTGGACACAGGAAGAAGTGAAGAATTGGAGCCCTTTCTGCAAGCAATAAACCAAAACTTCCTTCTTTATTGCTGTTCTCCATCTCTTGCCAAAGTGACTTTTAGTTCTTCATTAATCTGTGCCAAGGTGCTGTTGTGGTGAGCTAGGTGATTGTAGTGTCAGATATACAGTGGTTTATTTGTAATGTTTAAAAGATATGTTTTGAAAGAATTTGCGATTAGAGTGGCTACCACAAGCCTTCCTTCAGTGGAAAGACTGTAGAACATGCTTATCTGCACAGGAGCCCAGCTGATCATTTGTTGTTTCTGAACTGTTGGTCTGAGGAGTTTGGAGTTCCTGAGCTAAGCATGAGGGAATGGGCTCACCAAACTGCTATAATGAAATGGACTCTTTCTCAAATTCTCTTATTAAAAAACAGCAAATTATCAAGGCTGAATAGACATTTTCCTTCTACATGTTTATTCTCAACTCTCACTGCTGCCTAATAATTATAGCTGCTCCAGAAATTAGGTCTTTCTGGTCTCTCACAGGTATTTGCTAACTAACGTGCTGTCCTGGCTAGACAGCTAAATCACTTGATGCAGGTAAAATACACGTCTCTAGAAAATTCTAAGGAAGCATTTGCAAACTTTTGTTTTACAGAAGATTAATCCTCTTTGTTGTTCCTTGAAAAATTGATTTTGCGATGATAGATTTGATAAACCCTCCTTATTAAATTAATCATTAATACTTGCATTCAATAACCACGATGTTAATATATTAAAATGTCTGGAAAAATCTGCCCTAAAAAGCCATAGCTACTTAATGGGCTAATTTTTCTGCTGTTCCTTCCCACTCTAATCCTGAGATCTGCTTTCCACCCTCTGTGCACTGCTCTAGGTCCCCTGGAATCTAACCCCTGTGGAACACATCCTAACTCTGTGCCCTCTGACTTTTTATTGGGTTTGGCCAATAGAAGATAACCTGTAGAAGATAAAAGGGCAGGAGGAAAATGGATTTTCCTTCCCTGCATTTTTGCTGCTTTGGTGCCAATTCTCCAACAGTAGCTGGGCTCCTCTATGAATATAGCTCTTGCAGGGCAGGCCCTCCTCATGGCTCCAGCTCTCCCTGGGCTGTAAGAAACAATATTTCTCCTTCGCCCACTTCAGCCCCAGGGATGTTAAAGGCTTCCCATTATTACCTCTCCCTGGGTGTTTCTCCATCCCTTGATTATTTCATTAACCCTGCGGGTACTTCTTTAAGCACTTCCTTCATCAGAGTCTGTTCCTAGGAGTTTTATCCTGGGGTCCAAGGACCCCAGTGACATCTGTAAATAGAAAAGGACGAGTGAACTTGGATAGGAAAAAAAAACAAATTGTGAACTTGTGTAGTAAAAAAAAATTACTCCTTTATTTCCGCTAACTTCTAAAAGAAATTTAGCATTTCCTTCAGTTATGACTGTAAACAAAAAGACACTGGCAGTATCTCTGATTTTGTCATCAACAGGTATCGCAGGTATTTTCATGTCACATTACAGGTTTGTAGACATCTTGAAATACTGTTTATTCATTATCATTATTTTGAAACTGTGTTAGTAATGAGTCCCAATGTTAGATCATATTATTTAAATGGATTAATAAAGGAAGCACATTTATTCCTATACTAGAAATTTGTCTTTAAAATATTTTAACTGAGTTTCAATTTAATTTGTATCCTTTTGCAATCTTTATGCATTTTATTTTATATATTTTCTGAAATGGGGTCCATAGGCTTCACCAAACTCCCAAAAGCTTCATCACACATCCACAAGCAAGCCCACGCACACACACACACGCATGCACCCACACACGCACATGCATGTACACACACACGCGCATGCACACACGCATATGCACGCGCGCGCACACACACACGCAAGTGATTAAGAACTCCTGAACCAACTGAGTGTATTATAATTCTGCAGGGCCGTGACTGATACACAAGTTCCCAGTCTATTTGACCTGGGAATCCATTTTTTATGTTTGTGGATTAGGATTTTATGGGACTGGTCTTTGACAAAATAAACCTAGGAAGAGACATCCTGCAGAAAGGACCCATCATATGAGATGTCCAGCAATGGAGCAAGCAGTCTTGGAGCTATCTGGTCAGAAAGGGACTGTTGCTTCCTGAGTCCCACTGGTACAGGACTTGTGCTTCTCAGACCTTCTTTGCCCCTTATTTTTTCTCCTAACCTGTTTTCTTTCCAGATACTACCAATCTTTTTCTTAGGTTCACTACTCTTGCCATCCACCACTTTTCCCTTCATAGCCCCTGGTTGAAATTGTCTCCCAATGTCCTGAATCCTATTTCATAAATCTTCTGTGTTATATTTGACTACAGGCAATCACACCAAAACAAAACAGTGATTTTGTACCATCAAGAAGGTACAATATCCATCTTCCACCCAAGAAAAATCTCTCAGCTTTTCTGCATTTGTCAATGGAAATGTGATTTAGTCCTGTCAGGATAGTCACACACATCTTTTTATTATTTATCTCTGGTTCCCTACTAATTAGCCATGCAGAACTGGAGATGACCGCAATTGTGCTATTACAAATGCCCAGTCTCTTCCATTAACTGTGCTCTTTGAGAGTGACATTTTCCTTTTATTTATTTTAGTATTCTCAGGTCCTAATACCCGGAGCTCAATTATGCTTATTGGATGAATAAATGAGATGCAAATGTAAGCCGGGGCAAGAAGGGTTTGCTTTGTCAACAGATTTAGTGACTAAAAAACCACACTGAAGGAAACTTAAGGACAGCATTCATATTTTATTCATCATTAGACCCACTAAGGACCATGGGCATAGTGTTGGCTGCTTACTGACTGGGCCGTGATCCCAGGTTCCATCTCATACTCCTGAGAGGCAGAGCCAGAGTTAACACATTTAGCCTTTGGAAAGACACACCATAGTGCTGACTATTCTCCCTGAAGATTTTGTTTTTTTGCAGATATTTACAAAATCTTCACAAGGATCGTGACAATCTTCTTTGATTTTTCTGGTCCTATCAGTGCCAAAACTTATCAATCTATGTTAATAATATATGCAATTTTAGGTATATGTATTCAAAAGTCTTACTAAAACAATTACTCTTTGGGGAGTATTTTCTACTTTTCATCAGTTTTCTCTGTTTTAAACCTGTAACTTTTCTGTCGAAGAGATTTATAGTGTCTTTTTTTCTGAAAGCTTTTTACGGGTCTTCCTGAAGTTCGAGTTCTCTTCACATTTTCTCCCTTTGATTTTTATTTTTTGTCACCTGTGGCGGTACTTTTTAAGGATTTTTTTTTTTTTTAATTGAAGTCAGCATTTTGAACTGTGCTTCACATGGCCAGTTTTCCGACATCAAGCTTGCGTGTTGTCATCTTATGTCAGCTGGCTCCAAGTTAGCCTTCAGCTTTGAAGAGGAGACTTAAAATCAGCTTCCTGTGCATGAACTTTAGCAGTCAATAAGTCGATCATGTGCCCCTGTGTTGCCGTCTTTGGTCATCACTAACTTTATCGTGAAGCTCAAATTTGGTCTGGTCCGTAAAACTGTAGAGGACTTGGGAAGAGATATTGTCCTGTAAAATGTAATTCTTGGATTTATAAATGGTACATACATTTATTTGAACTTCTCTTTTTATTTCTTTGGTTACATTCTCTTACTCTATGCTTCTGCTTTATCTTTTGAAATAATGTGTATTATAATTTGTGAATCTTAGCAATAACTGCAGATTCTTTTTTTAATGTTTGCTATATGGTTGTGATTAAAATGCCAAAGCATTTTAATTCAGGACAACTTCAGTGTTAATAGAAGAAAAGATGAAATACTATTTGCTATTAAATTTACATTGTTTTCACTCTTCCTGACTCTGACTTCAAAGACCAAGTTGAACGTTACGTCTTTGGTGAATCCATTCTTACACTTTTTACCATTGGTGTTGATTTTTTTTCTATCCTCTGTGCTATGGATATAATCATAATAATGGTAATTGCACCCATCGGGCACTTAATGTTTGCCTGGCACTATGTTAAGTACTCTTCATATAATAGCTAACAATGTTAACAATAACCCTGTGAGATAAGTATTATACTATTCTTGTCTCCATTTTACATATAGGGATACTGAAGTGCAGACTGTGAAAATGACGTTTTATCTCAGATCTCTTTTTTTTTTTTTTTTTTTTTTGAGATGGAGTCTCACTCTGTGGCCCAGGTTGGAGTGCAGTGGCGTGATCTCGGCTCACTTCCAGCTCCACCTCCCGGGTTCACACCATTCTCCTGCCTCAGCCTCCCGGGTAGCTGGGACTACAGGAGCCTGCCACCACGCCCAGCTATTTTTTTTTTTTTTTTGTATTTTTAATAGAAACGGGGTTTCACTGTGTTGGCCAGGATGGTCTCAATCTCCTGACCTCATGATCCGCCCGCCTCGGCCTCCCAAAGTGCTGGGATTACAGGCGTGAGCCACTGCGCCCGGCCTATCTCAGATCTCTTTAACTTCAAAACCCTAGCAACCACTCAGCACTGTTGCCTCAAAAGAAAACTATACCTTATACCTCATTTCATTCCAAGTCACCCAAATTCTTGTCACACAGTAGATGCTCAATAAATATTTGTTGAATAAATGACTATGAAAGAAAGTTCTTCACATCAATGACAGTTATTCAGTTGAACTGTAAGTAGAAGTCTGGAACCTATTAACATCCACAACTCATGTCAAATTTGCTCTTTTATTCTTCGTTACTCCCATCTTGATCTTCTACTTCCTGTCACTCTAAACCAATCGTTTTACCTTCCCTAACTTCTACTTGGTTGTTCCCTCTCGTTTCTTACTGCTCAGTGAAGACATGAGAATGGCAGAGGGAACCCTGCTTTGTTTGTGTAATGGCAGCAGATCCTTGTTCTGATATCTGAGGTCATGAATACCCACTTTTTTCCTCCCTGTTACACCCTGGGGAGCCCCTGGCATTTCCCAATCTTGAGCAGAGTAGAACATCAACCCTCAGTTTTATGGTCTCCTCAGATTTGATAGATCTGCCCTTTATCACTGGGAATGTCACCAACTCTGGAGACTCGAGGAAGAAGGCACAAAGCTGTTTCGTATACACCCTGCCCCCTCCATGTGCCTCTTACCATATGGTAAGAGTATGTTAAGTTTTGTTGGAAACTGCCAAACTGTCTTCAAGGTGGCTGTATCGTTTTGTGTTCACACCAGTGAATGAGAGTTCCTGTTGCTCTACATTCTCACCAGCATTTGGTGTTGTCAGCGTTCCAGATTTTAGTCATTCTAGTAAGTGTTGTGGGATCCCATTGCTGTTTAAATTTATGTTCCCTGATGATACATGATGTGGAGCATCTATCCATATGCTTATTTGCCTTCCGTATATCATTCTTGGTGAGGTGTCTGTTGAGGTCATTGGCCCATTTTTTAATCTGGTGATTTTGTCTTGTTGAGTTTTTTTTTTAGATGGAGTTTTGTTCTGGTTGCCCAGGCTGGAGTGCAATGGCATGGTCTTGGCTCACCGCAACCTCCACCTCCCAGGTTCAAGCGATTCTTCTGCCTCAGCCTTCCCAAGTAGCTGGGATTATAGGCATGCGCCACCAAGCCCAGCTAATTTTGTATTTTTTTAGTAGAGATGGGGTTTCTCCATGTGGGTCAGGCTGGTCTTGAACTCCTGACCTCAGGTGATCCGCCCACCTTGGTCTCCCAAAGTGCTGGGATTACAGGCATGAGCCACCGCACCCAGGCTTCTTGTTGAGTTTTAAGAATTCTTTGTTTGGTATAACAATACTTTATTAGGTATGTTCTTTTCAGAATATACACACAGACATACACACATATAGTAACACAGTAATGTTGCTATATGAATTGAAATGTGTCTCTCTAAAAGACGTTGAAGTCCTAATCCCCAGAACTTGTGACCATGATCTTGTTTAGAAACAGAGACTTTACAGATGACCAAGTTAAGATGAGGTCATTGGGATGGAGCGTAATCCAATATAACCACATCTTTATAAAAGAAGACAATTTGGATATAGAAACACACATATGAAAATAAAGGTAGCTATTAAGGTGATGCATCTTCAATTTGAAGAATGTCAAAAATTTCCAGCAAACCACCAGAAGCTAGGAAAATATCATGGAACAGATTTTCCCTTCACAGACCTGAGAAGGAACTGCCTTGCCAACATCTCGATCTCAGATTTCTAGCCTCTATAACTGTGAGACAATAAATTTCTGTTGTGTAAGCCATCCAGTTTGTGGTACTTTGTTATGGAAGACCTAGAAAACTAATGCAATTATCTATGCAGATTTAGCCGTCTCCCCATCTAAAACATAAACCCAGACATAAACCAAGAAGGTATCTGAGTAGTGACAGTAGATGCCATAGAGGTCACAGACCCAAAGTCCAATATTTTGTTATCAATATGCATGCATGCGGAGCCTTTTCATTCCTTTTAAATTTACAATTCTATCTACTATCTTTCTGCTTTTCAAATCCATAGCTGCAGTGGATGAGTCAAGGACCAAGAAGAATTTCTGTATAGACACTGATTGGAAGGTACCAATCACCGATAAGATAGCAGGGGAGGATCAAAGAACCTGTGAATAGTAAATACTGTCAGAAACAATCAAGGCACATGCCTGCTTGCAAAGAAGCCACAAGAAGAACAAGATGAGCAGGGTCTGGCTCTTCAGCCATAGACTTTGCCCTGGAGTCTCCCTGTCTCTACATCCCCAGAACCCATTCCTTCATCTCATTCCACATCTCTGCTTTGATTCACATCAGATATTATGCCAGCTTCTTTCACTGCTTCATTTTCTAATTGTCCTTCATGGCTCAATCATGTTATTCATTCTGAATTTTCAACTTGGTAAGCCTATTGGTTCAATATGTGTCCTATTCCCAAACAAGATTTTCCTCCAAGCTCCTCCTGCCGGTCAAAGGTGTAATAGGACTCATTTGTTAAAATGCCAAAGACCACAAAAAGTAAAGTGATCAGGAGCTCGTTAGGGTGGAGGCATACATGCTTGAACACATGATTATCATCAGGGCATCATTGTGTTATAAAAGTACAATATGATTATTGCATTGACTCTGAGCCATAAAAATATCAAAGAAACAGCTACATATAAAATAACACAGCTTAGAAAAGCTCCTACTTTTGTTGTACAAGTTGTTAAAAGCTTAGTTGCTTTAAAGTCATGGTTGTCCAGATTAACTCCTTATGGTTATTGGAGAGCAGTTTCTGGGTTGCTCTGATTTGTGATCTGTCTCTTCCTTTTCCCTTCCTTTCCTTTCTCTTCTCTTCTACCTTACATCTTTCTTTCCCTTTCTTCCCTCTTTCTTTCCTTCTTTCCTTCTTTCTTTCTTTCTTTCTTTCTTTCTTTCTTTCTTTCTTTCTTTCTTTCTTTCTTTCTTTCTTTCTTTCTCTCTCTCTGTCTCTCTTTCCTTCCTTCCTTCCTTCCTTCCTTCCTTCCTTCCTTCCTTCCTTCCTTCCTTCCTTCCTTCCTTCCTTCCTTCCTTCCTTTTCTTTTCTTTCTCTCTCTCTCTTTCTCTGTCTCTCTCTCCCCCTTCTTCCCTTCCCTTCTCCTTCCCTTCTCCTTCCCTTCTTCCTTCCTTCCTTTTCTTTTCTTGTTTTCTTTTTTTTCTTTCTTTCTTCCTCTCTCTCTCCTCTTTCTCTCTCTCTCTCTCTCTCTCGCGCACACACACACACACACACACGCATGCATATATCTTCTTCTAAAAATGTGAGGTCAGCAGTGTATGTGTAAAAGGTAGATATCTGCACTCAGGGTGCAATTTCAGGACTGAAATAGGCCCACCTGACAAGGCTACATCCACCTTGTAGCCCTTCAGTACTTTGCAACCTTCTTTTCTACTATAATTCTAATGATATATCATGTTGTGTGAATAAGAAAGCATGTTGAAATGAAGTCACTGAAACTGGCATTATTAAAAGAAATTGAATCCATACATTATGTGTTTTATATATATAAGAATTCATACACACACACACACACACACACACATATGTATAAAACCTTTTGTTACTTTAACTGTTATTGATGGATACGTCATACAAGTGATTGAGTCATACCGGCAGCCTGGAACCATGCCTGTAGATCAGCCGCTTTACCAGGAAGAACATTGGTTTTGTATGAAGACAAATCTAGATTACTCCTGGCACTGGTACTTTTGACCCAGGGCAAGTTTACTGCTTATTTCTTTCCTTGGGTTAATCTATGAGGACTTAATAAACTATTGTTGGAAGATGGTTGCACAGATCAAATAAGATGATACATGATAGCTCTGTCCTAGAACCAATAAGCCTTGGTAAATGTTTATTTATTTATCTCTTTTATTTGTTAAATCTCAGTCAGTTCCTAGTTGAAGTCACTCATATGTAGAGAAAAAATAACTGATGTTCACTCTTACATTGCAGGTAACTCAGATGTAGCCTCCTCCTTTTTTGTTTAGGGCTTTGACATATTTGAGTTTATCAGATGAATTAATTGTCACCCTGGAAGGCTGAGACCAGAATGCCCTAGGGAATTGCAGACAAGTGGCGTTTCCTTAAGGGGACTTGGAAAAGAGAGTAAAATAAATATAGAAGAGAGGCAGGCGACTGGCTGTAACAAATCCTGGCAGTCTGAGTTCACTCAGCCAGAGACTAGCCCTCTATGGAGTGCGAAAGTGGGTCCCTGTACGTAAGGATGAGGTTCCACCTAGCAACAAATAAATGACCATGAATAAATTATTCTCTCTGTATCCATCACAGCTTCTAGAAAATTGCCTTGCATATGGCAGCTCTCAGTATTTAATGAGTGAATGATTTATTCAATTAATCACTGAATTTTAAATGGGAAAGGCCCTGAGAGATCATATAATCCCAGACTGTTACTTTACACCTAGGAAACTGAAGCTCACATACTGTCTTACTGAGAGCATACTAAAGAGATTAGACTTGGGTCTACTGACTTCAACATGAGGCTCTATGCTACTGCTTTGGGGATACAGGATGTACAGAACCTTCATTTCAAACTGGAATCAGATAAAGAGTTGACTTCTTCCAGCTGCTGCCTTTTTCTTTCTCCATAGATACAAATTCCCAGGTATCTTTTTCATGGCTATAGGACTAAAGATCTATTTATTTTCTAATCAAAAACACACCAAGCATGAGATGCTATTTCTTTGTCTTAGGGGTTCAGAATATCTAGGTGCCCTGTGGTGTGTTGTGCTTTCACGTCTCTCCATGTGGTCTTAATGATGCTGAAAAAGAAAGGGGGATGCAGCTTATGGTCATGGATACATATTGAAATTTGACAAGGGTCAGTAATTGTGCCCCAAGATGCCTTGTGCTATGCAGGTTGTGAGGGTGTGCTGGTGTGCAGATACTGGCTCAGTCTGTCACAGCTGATCTCCTTTATTTCCCGTTTGTCTGCTGTCATTGGTCCAGACTCTACACTTTATATGCATGCTGTTCACTTCTTCTGCATACCTTTGGTACTGGCTTTTGTCTAATCAAATCTCAAGAGGTCTGCAGGACTAGCTGAAGTCATATTTGCTGAATGATGAAGCTCCCGTTCCTTGACAATTACAGTCATATTGGTCTCCTTCTCCACTGCATTCTTAAAACCTTTGCAGTTTGACTATCCTTTATTCTTTATTATGTGTGGGACAGAATATGTTCTATGCTTTTGTCTTCTCTAGAAGACGGACAACATATTAAATGTTCATCGAATGAATGTTTGGTCAAAGTCTGCTTTGGTTAGGGTTGCCAGATAAAATATAGACCACTCAGTTAAATTTGAATTTCAGATAAACGGTGAAAAGCTTTTTAGTATAAACCTGTTCCAAATAGTGCATGCAACTTTATTGTATTAAAATTCGTTGTTTATTATCTGAAATTCAAATTTAACTGAAGTTTTATTTTTATTTGCCAATGTTGGCAACTCTCTTGGAAGTGTTTTTACTTCAGGCCTCTCTCAGAAAAATTCTTTGTGGTAAAGAGTATTTGAGGATTAAGCAATCTCCAAAACTTTTATCTTAACCTATGAAGCACAGGTCTGCCAGGATTTTTAATTAATCTGCTCCAGCTTTTGCCTGTGTAATCCTCACACTCTCATTTAATAAAATTTATTGTAACATAAGTTTTATTTTCCTTATACAGAATATAATCTATGTAAAATTGTGTATCTTGAATATACAAATACTTTTCATGAATGCTAGATTTCCATGGTTACATAGAAGAAAAATTAGCATGTAGAATTCAAACAAGAAAGCGCCACCAATAACTGACATATAAATGCATAAACATCACTATAGTGTCAGTTCTGTCAGAGTAACGATTTGCCTGTGTTTCCTTCTGTCTCCCATCCCCAGTACCTAACACAAGTAGTAGGTGCCCTATAAACAGCTGACTCTTACTCTGCCTTCTTTGTCTCATCCATCCTTCGATAGACATTGAAGTCACAGGTCACCCGGATTTCTTCCTTTATACTCTGCTTTCTAAGTCAGTGGTTCTCCAAGTGTCATCAGTCCCTTGGCCAGCAACTGTCAGCCACACCTGATAACTTGTAAGATATGCATGTTCTTAGGCCACATTCCTGAGAAAGGGATGAGAAACTGCCTGAGAAACACTAGAGGTGAGGCTGACAATCTAGGTTTTAACAAGCCCTACAGGTGGTTCTGATGCACTCTTAAAGAACCACTGGGAAAACCAATGGTTCCCTATGTTTTTATATATAAAATACAGATAATGGATGTGTAGGTAATGATCACACTGCTGAAATGAACTTGATACAAATAAATCTTAGTCACTAGTGAGACTTTAACAGGACTTTCCTTTGTTTTACTTTTTACCCCTTTCCTCCCGTTTGTCTTTGTCTTCACAATCTAAGGCCTTGTTTTTTCACTTTTGCCAAGTAGTATGTTGAAAAGGAAAGGTCTGGCCATTCGTCTCCTACGCCCCTCTTCCTCCTCATCTTCGTCTCCCTTGTTCCCTTCCTCCTCTGCTTTCCTCTTTTCTCCCTTCTCTTTTTCTATTTTATTTGGTTTGAATGTTGAGTTTAGCCATTGAAATCCTTCAACAGGCAGTTCTCTCATCCTCTCTCTCACTCACACAAATGAGCCTGGACTAGCATTGTCTTGACTGATCCTAAAATTTTATTTTCAACACACCTAAACGGTTGCTCTGACCAGCTTTTCATATCTACTTTCTTGATTCTTTAGCTTCTAAACAGTTGTCTCTTCATCCATTCCTCTTTCTTAATCTTTCAGATCTCTGCTATTACTTGCTATTCCTGCAGGCCACTACCCAAAGAGCACGCCCCATTTGATGTATGCATTGCCTTCACTAAAATCCACTTTTCATCGCCATTACTCCCACTCTTTCGAGGCAGGGATGCTTTTTAAATACACACACATATTTGAGGAAATGAAATTTGTTGCTTCTACTTTCCAGAATTGGCCATTTACTAAGATTCTATATATCTAATTCATAATTACTTTTGTTTCTTACATAGGACAATTCTTCTATTTCTTATTACATAAAACTGTGCCCCAGCAGTTTATCCCTTCAGGAGATGGCAATTAGGAGAAGAAATATTTTCTAATTCTTACCCTGCTTTCATTGTTTCTAAAAAATCTTCCGAGGGTAATCCATAGGCTAAACAGAAATTGTAAACTCTCTTTGAAAATTGATTCTTTCTTTTAACATAAAATTCACATAACATAAAATTTATCATTTTAACCATTTTAAAGTATGAATAATTCAGTGGTTTTTAGTACATTCAAAATATTGTGTGAACATCACCACTGTCTAATTCCAGAACATTCCCATCACCCCCAAATAACACCCATACCTGTGAGTAGTCAATTTCCTTCTCCTTTCAGCCCCTGTAAACCACTAATCTACTTAGTGTCTCTAGAGAGTTTCCTTTTTTGGAGATTTTATTTAAATGGAATCATAGAATATGTAGTCTTTGGTGTCTGGCTACTTTCAATTAACATGGTGTTTTGAAAGTTTTTCCATATTGCAGCATGATCAATACTTCAGTCTCTCGTATGACAGCATAATATTCCACTGTAAGGATATGCCACATATTGTTCATTTATCAGTCAATAAACATTTAGGTTGTTTCCGCCATTTGGCAACAATGAATGGTGCTGTAATAAACATTTGTGGTGAATTTTTTGTGTGAATGGTTATCTTGGTTTTTATACACCTGGGAGTGGAATTGCTGGGTCATATGGTAACTCCATGTTGAAATTTTTGAGGAACCGTCAAAGTGTTTTCGACAGTAGCCGTAGCTGTTACCATTCCCATCAGCAAGGTATGAGGCCTAGAATTTCTCCACATCTTCTCTAGCACTTGTTATTCTATGGGTTGTGTGTGTGTGTGTGTGTTTTTTATTACAGCCAAGCTAGTGAATATAAAATGGTGTTTCATTATGGCTTTAATTGGCATTACTCTAATGAATAATCATTTTGAGCATTTTTTGATATTTATTTTTTTCACATTATTGCTGACTTGAAGATTGAACAACTTTTCATGTGCTTATTTTCCATTCATATACTTTGTTTGAAAAAATGACTGTTCAAATTCTTTGCACATTTTTAAATTAGGTTTTTAGTATGATTATTGTTGAGCTGTAAGGGCTATTTATATATTTTGGATACTAGACCATTATCAGATATATGAAGTGCAGATATTTTCTTCCATTATGTGGGTTGTCTTTTTACTTTTATAGTGTTCTTGGACACACACACACACAAGTTAATTATCATGAAGTTAAATTCGGTAATGTTTTTGTTTGCTGCTTGTACGTTTGGTGTCATATTTAAGAAACCATTGGTTGATCTAATGTCATAAATATTTCTACCTGAATTTCCTTCTAAGAATTTTATTATGCTCTCAGCTTTTGCATTTAGGTAATTAATCAATTTTGAGTTAATTTTTGTGTATGTTTGAGGCTGGGGTCCAAATTCAAAGTTTTGCATGTGAATATCCAGTTGTTCCACCACCATTTGTTGAAAAGATTATTCTTTCTCAGTTAAATGGTCTTGACGTATTTCATTGAAAATCAGTTGATCATAGGCATGGGTTTACTTTTGGGCTCTATTCCACTGATCTCTGTGTCTATTTTTATGCCTGTATCACAGTATTTTGATTACTGTACTTTCGCAATAAGTTTTGAAATCAAGAAATATAAGTCCTTTAAACTTATTCTTTCTTTTCAAGATCATTTTAGCTATTTGGGATCTTTTGAATTTTCGTATGAATTTTAGAATTAGATTGTCAGTTTATGCAAACCAGCAATTAGCATTTCAATAATGATTGCATGGTATCTGTCAATTTGGAGAGTGAGGCCATCTTAATGATATTGAGTCTTCCAGTGTGTATGAATGTGGGATGTCTTTCCATTTCTTTATTTCTACAACTTTTTTTGTAATTTTCAGTATTTAAATCTTTTACTTCATTAGTTAAATTTGTTCCTGAATGTTTTATTCTTTTTGATACTATTGTAAATGGGATCATTTTCTTAATTTGCTTTTCAAGTAATTTGTTGTTAGCTTATAGAAAAGCAGCTGATTTCATATGTTGATTTTGTATCCTACAACTTTATTGAATTTATTTATTTTTTTAGCTTTAACAACTTTATGGAGTTTTGGGGATTGTCTGTATATATAAGATAAAGTCATTCACAGACAGATACTTTTACCTCTTCTTTTTCAATCTGCCTGGATTTTATTTCCTTTTCTTATCTTATTGCGTTAGCTAGGAACTCCAGTACAATGTTGAATGTAAGTGGTGAGAGAGGAAATTCTTGCTGTGTCCCTGATCTTACAGGGAAAGTTTCTAGGCCTTTTCTAGTGTCTGCTGCCTGAGAAAATGGATAACAGTTGGGACAAACAATATACCAACCAAAACTCTTGGGAGGAAAGGCTGGGAATGAGATGTTTTGAGAAGAAGAGTTTTGAAAATGTCTGACATATTTCTGGGATCTCCATGGTCAAACGCAGTCCCAAGACTGTTCACAAGCTCAGGAAAGACCTAAGAAGACCCAAAGCAATCACCTCTGGCAGCCTTCTAGGCTCTGTGAAACCAGGATGTAAAGTCTGAGACAGAGGCTAATGCATTTATGCTTGTAAATGTTATATATACATATAAGTATATATATTATTACAACATACAATGTTTCAGTAGCTTTTGGGATACACGTGATTTTTGGTTACATGGATGAATTGTGTAGTGGTGAAGCTTGAGATTCTAGTATACTTGCTGCTTGAGCAGTGTACATTGTACTCAATGTGTAATCTTTTCTTTCCTCAGTCCTCTTTCACCCTTACCCTCCTGAGTCTCCAATGTCCATTATACCACTCTGTATGACTTTGCATACCCATAGCTTAGCTCCGACTTATAAGTGAGAACATACAGTATTTGATTGTTCATTCCTGAATTACTTCACTTGGAATAATGGCCTCCAGCTCCATCCAAGTCGCTGCAAAAGACATTAGTTCATTCTGTTTGTGGCTGATTAGTATTCCATGGTATATATATTATCACATTTTATTTATCCACTCATCAGTTGATGGACACTTAGGTTGGCTCCATATCTTTGCAATTGTGAATTGTGCTGACATAAACATTCATGTGCAGGTGCATTTTTGATATAATGACTTATTTGCCTTTGGGTAGATACCCAGTAGTGGGATTGACGAATTGAATGACAGATCTACTTTTAGTTCTTTGAGAAAACTCTAAACTGTTTTCCATAGAGATCAGACTAATTTACATTCCCACCAGCAATGTGTATGTGTTCCCTTTTCACCACATCCACTCAACATCTACTGTTTTTTGACTTTTTAATAATGACCATTCTGACTAGGATAAGGTGATGTCTCATTGTGGTTTTAATTGCATTTCCCTGATTAGTGATGTTGTACATGTTTTCTCATGTTTGTTAGCCATTTGTGTATCTTTTCAGAAATGTCTATTCATGTAATTTGCACACTTTTTATGGGATTGTTTTTTTCTTGCTGACTTATTTGAGTTTCTTGTAGATTCTGGATATTAGTCCTTTGTCAGATACATAATTTGCAAATATTTCCTCACATTTTGTGAGTTGTCTGTTTATTCTGATGATTTTATTATGTAGCTTTTTAGTTTAATTAGGTCCCGTTAATTTTTTTATTATGTCATATTTGCTTTTGGGGTCTTAGTAATAAACTCTTTGCCTAGGCCAGTGTCCAGAAGTGCTTTCCCTAGGTTTTATGCTAAAATTTTTATGCTTTTGGGTCTTAGATTTAAGTCTTTGATCCATCTTCAGTTGAGTTTTATAGATGGTGAGAGATCAGAAACCAGTTTCATTCTTCTACATGTGGCTATTCAATTTTCCCAGCACCATTTATTGAATTGGGTGTTCTTTCTCCAAGCTTTGTTGTAAGTATTTGTTTTTATTTCTGAACTCTCTATTCTGTTCCATTGATCTGTGTATCTACCTTTATGCCAGTACCATGCTGTTTTGGTTACTATAACTTTGTAGTATAATTTGAAGTCAGGTAATGTGATACCTCCAGATTTGTTCTTTTTCCTTAGGATTTATGCTTGTAAATGCTTTTGACAATGCTCCCTTGGGTAACAGCTTTAGTACTAGGCAATTTCCCGGTCAGGTTGGATAAATACTGGCCTTTTGAGTAGGTCTTCCAGGGAATCATTACTACATAAGAATTCTTTGTTACTTTGTTACATTCTGCTCCCTCAGATAGTGGTACCTGGAATGATGACTGTTATTTTCAAGGCTGTTGTTGAGCTGGGTAGCAAGGGATAGGACTAGGGTAAATCAAAACACAAATTAATGCTTCTTACAGAGAGTTAGCCCATTTTTAGTTTGCATGCTTGTGTTAAAAATGTTACCTGGATTGCATCAATCTTTTGGTTAGATTCCAGAGTTCTGAAAAGGTTGATTCCGATAGTTTTGGCCAGATTTTTAAAGTTATTTTCAGGGAGGATCATGTTCTTAGAGTCTTTTAATCTGCCTTTTTCTATAATGTCTGGGAATTGATTATCAAAGAACAAGATCTCCCCTTTCCTGGATAGCTTGATAAATGGATCACACCTACTGGGCATGTTTAGTCTGGCCAGAAGAAAGAGGATTCATGTAGTGTTCTCTCTAGCCCCATGTCGCCATATTTTTCCAGAGTCTAATATAATGGAATTCTAAGTATTTAATATTATGACTCATGGCATTTTGTGTAACCAATATCAGTAATAATGCAATTAAAAACCAAGTCCTAAATTTATACAGCAGTTTTAAAATGGTAACAATGGGGATGTATATTATCAGTTTATTTTCTTCTACCATACTGTGTAAGAGGGGTTTTTTATTAACCTGCTAACATAAAGAATGAATAAAATCATGAGTAAATAATTCTGACTGTCTTCAGATGAATCGTACTATTGCTAGAGGTTATCAGAAAGAATAATTGGTTGAGTGCATCTTATATGGAGAAAATTCAACTATAGGTGTGGTTAGGCTAAGGGTCAATTACTTTCTATAAAAGGGAATAAGAAAATGCTGAGGAATTATTTGCCTATCTTGGATATCAGCTAACATTTCTTTTAGGAAGGGGAAGGACATAGATTATCAAGCAACTCGGGGAAATAGCACTGGACGGGGATTCAAGATATAGTTCAAATCACTAATTCTATGTATAGCCTCTAAGGCTCTCTGAAGCTTAATTTGTCATGTAATTTCTGAAGTGATTTGTTTAGGCCTGGGTTGCAGACAAGTGATAATGACATTGCATCCTCCTGCTGGATAATGCTTATGTTCTATTGAATCAAATGGACACATACACAACAAGACTATCACCCACTTTTAGAATTTTGTGTTCTTGAACGAGGTTTATCAGAGTTATTCAGTGGCATTCGGTAAAATTAGCACCACCAATAGGAATAAGGTTGAACTAGAAATAAGTCTAACGGTACTATACAGAATCCTGGTCAAGTTCTCACTGTGGTCATACTTATTTTGGACTGCCAGAACTAATGAAATTCCATATAAGGACTTTTATAAGTTCTATTACAGTTCTAAGAACATGGATAAGACATCTTGAGGCTGGCCATTTTACTTTATTGGTCCAATATGCAATATTTATTCCACTTAAATGATCACACTGTGATTTTAGGATTGTCTGACAAACCCCAGAGGAGTTCTATTTTTGCCACATTGGAAATGAGACTGCCGTGATAAATGCTTCTGCTAATTTTTTTCACTTATTCTTCTCTCAAATTGCACTATGTAGAGAGGCAAGAAGTAGTGTACAGTGATCCCTGGACTATGACTGAAGGGATAGGAGTGTTAGTTTCAACTCTGCCTCTAACTCAGTGGCCTTAGCTACTTGAATTGGCTTGGTAGGCTGGGTCTTCATCTATGAAATGGATTGGATCAGTGGCTTTGCAAGTGTGATGTGTAGAATTCAAAGGGCTCTGCAAAGTTGCTTTGGACTGCTTTAGGGTGTGAGAGTAGGTCTGTATAGGTAGGACTCTACACCCCCTTTTAACTATGACCATTTTAATTGTTTGTTTTATATATTTGAGCCTCAGTACAAAAATCTTTGAGGGAAGCTTCTGAGGCCCTGAAAGTCTGTTTCTGGAAGACTGCTGTTACGAATCTCTTTGGCCCATTGTCACTGAACTCCGTGTTTGTAACTTAAGCACAACAAAACTGTGCAACTTTAAAATTAATGGGAGTTCCACAAGTAGCAACCAGAGAACTAGCAGCACGCTTTAAGAAAGGTCAGTGGTTACAGGGAAGTGTGGGATGGTACAGTGTGTGGAGCATCCTTGTCAAGTGTGCATTTATTGATAATGATGATGACACAAGTATTCTGACAGTAGCTAGATATTTTTGGTATATACATGTTCTTTTTCGCTGTAGTGCGTTTTTATTTTTGTCATATTTTACCAAACAATAAATAAAGACATCATTAATATTCATGAGAGGTTGCAGGAAGAAAATGTTGAGTTTATTTTGCTCTCGGGGACACAAACCACTGAAGAGAAGATGCTGTAAACTTGTCATTGGAGAATAAAATAGCAACAACAACAATAATGATCTACCTAATCCTCCAGGGTACACTAAAAGCACACGGAGTTGCCCAAACTCATTTATGAAAGTGAAACACATTGTAAGGCCCCATATTTCACCTTCATGTGCCTTGATTTGACCCCCTGCCCCCCTAGAGTATGCCTGAACCCATTCTAACTTTCTCACAGATAGCAGAAACTTAAACTTAGATGCAGAGCCAAAAGGGCTCCTTGGTACTATAATAGGAATTATATTTAGCTGCCAATATTTATATTTTCTCCAATAGATTGTGCTTTCCTTGGGACCAAGGAATCTGTGTTCCCAAGACTGCCTGGCACAGTATTTTGCCCATAGTTGAATTTCAATACATGATTGTCAAAGTGAAAAGTTAAGGGATATTTAGACAAAAAAATAATCTAGGTCACAAAGGCATTTTTGCAGAACCCATGTAGATTTTCTGGCCTGAGTTTGCTGGCAGCCATGCTTAGGCTGGGACCAGTGGAAATGGGTCTAGAGCCTGCCTCAGAGTGGCCGACAAGTCATCTGAAGAATCAAGATGAAAAATTCCATTTCACACAGGGAAGGTACTCCTCTCCTCTTTTAGGATTCATTGGCACTTAGGAATAAATATGCAACTCAACTGAAACCTCCTTCAGTTTGCATACATGAGAAAATGATCACATTCTTCAATATAGGGATCCTTAAGCCACAGGCCATGGACTGTTACCGGGCCACAGACCAGGTACGTGTCGACATAGCAGAAGGTAAGCAGAGGTCAAGGAGCTAGCGAAGATTCATCTGTATTTACAGCCACTCCCCATTGCCCGCATTACTGCCTGAGCTCTGCCTCTTGTCAGGTAAGATGTGGCATTAGAGTCTTGTAGGAGCATGGACCCTATTGTGAACTGCACATGCAAGGGATCAAGGTTGTGGGCTCCTTATGAGAATCTAATGCCTGATGACCTGTCACCATCTCCCATCACCCCCAGATGGGACCATTTAGTTGCAGGAAAACAAGCTCAGAGCTCCCACTTATTCTACATTATGGTGAGTTTATAATTATTTCATTATATATTGCAATGTTATGAAAATATAAAAGTGCACAGTAAATGTAATGCACTTGAATAATTCCAAAACCATCCCCCAACCCCGCAACTTTTTCATGGTCTGTGGAAAAATTGTCTTCTATGAAACCAGTCCCTGGTGCCAAAAAGGTTGGGGACAACTGCTTTAATGGAAATCCTACTTCCCAAATGTTTCCCATATTACTCTAAAGAGCAGACAGGGTTGAGAAACATGAAGACCTGGAAAGAATATGGGCTTCGGAGTCCAAGTCTTAGGTTCAAATCCTTCTGTGTCCACTGGCTGTCTCCATCATACTGAGTGTAGAGCAGTGCATAAGAGCCTGGCTGGCCCTGTTACCGTTTCATTGTGCGATTTTAGAGCTCCCTGTATATCAGTTTCCCGTATGGTAGATGGGTATAATACTAATACTTGCCTTATAGGGTAGTTGTGATGATTACAGAAGTTGTATGTGTAACATATGAGTAATATGTGATCAAGGACTTAGTTCTTGTCTCATTGTAAATTCTATACAAGTAATTTGTATTATTGTTGTTGTTGTCTACCCAACTAAGCTTCAGTTACATCTTCTGTAAATGGGGTGGTAATTATCTTTAAAAATTATGTGACGGTATAAAATGACATTTTAGAAGTCCTTGATATATCATAAATATTCAATAAATTTGAGCTTTTATTTGTATAACATAATTATTATCAATTTGGATCTCAGTAGTTGGAAAAAGCCTGTTCTATACATACAGTAATTGGTCATCCTAAAAGAGAGGCACCCAAGTGGTCTTACCATTCCCTGGTTGTCCATGTACCAGCTTTCTGCCATGAATTGTTTCTCTCAAAATGAAAAATGTGTTGGTCAGCTTGCTGGCATTTTGCTACTGAATATAGGATTTAGGCTCAAGTAGACTTATAGGTTTTTGGCTTGATGTCTGAACGAGGACCTCTGATACAGAATCTGGAGTTTAATCATAATCATATCACTGAGGATGGGTAAATTATTTTACTTCCCTGGCTTTCAGGTTATTTTTAGGTAAAATGAAGGAACTGTAATAGAGTGATGATGAAGACTGAATACACTGGTTCAGTAAAGCACTTAGTACAGTACCTCTGGTTGCTTAGGAAATTTTATTTTCCTCCTTTCTTCATCTATAAAATCAAGGCTTTTCATGAGATTTCCTTTTTAAGATCACTTCCAACTTCAGCATTTAGTCTCAATATGATTTTATACATCATGCATTGGGATCTCCATGGAATTTTTGCATCTTGATATCTTATGTCACTAGAGGAATTTTAGTGCAACAAAACAGTACTCTAATGCTGTTGAATATTAACATTTATTTTCTTACAATTAGTTAAAATTAGATTGCCTTGACTATGCAGAAAAGGGCAAATATTTGAATCATGTACATAATGATTGGTATTTGCCAAAAATTCAAATTCATTGATTAGTCAAGGCCAAACAGTTTGAGATCATCCAAGGATCTAGAGAAATTAACCCCATTGTATGAATATATTTTCTTTGTAAATCCTACTGATGACTGTTTGGGGAAAATAGTGTATTAAAACAACATATATATGGTTCAGAGAGAAGTCTTTTAAGCCAAAACATTCTAAAAAGGTTTTGCTATAGTGTCCATCTAGACCTTCTGAAAGGCAGGTTAGATGTGTCATCCTTGCTTAACCACTGAGGAAATTAAAACACCAAAAAGAATGAGAGCTTCATCTATTTCCTAGCAAGGAAGGAACCAAGCTGAGATTAGAAAGATTAGAATGCAAATGGCACTGTTATCTAGACTTAAATAAAACAATGTGTAACCCAAAATGTGTATTTACAAAATTTTTCTAGAGTTACATGACTCTATTGAAGTGTATTTTCCCTCTTACTATTCAATATTCCATTTAACTCTAGGAGACACCGTAAGAACCACAGAGTGTTAAACTTGGGGCTTGGAAATCAGAGTCTGTCCCTGAATTTCACAAAGGAAACGACTGACATCAAAAGAAGGCAAGGTACAGCTGTTTGCATTTTCAGGCCTGTGTGTAAGTGGTCACCACCTATGTGGTACAGAATGTGACATATTTTTGTTGTTGTTGTTGTTTTGTTTTTGTTTTTTTTAAATTCTGGAAGCTTGATTTTGTTTGCCTGGAGCCACAGTAGGGTTTGTTCTCTTCATCTCCTCTTCCCCTTTCTCTCCCCTAGCTGATTTCCATGCATTCTGGTTTCAAATACATTCTAAGGCCAAGTACATTGAGGAGAAATAATGCATACATGACCCAGAGTGGAGCTTAACTTAGGTTGTCAAACTAACAGGCAGAGAGAGGAGAAAAAGAGGTAGGAAGTCACGGAGGGAGGGAAGAAGGAAATGATGGAAAAAAGAACTTCTTAAAAATCAACCTGTGAAACAAAACACTGCTTGCCAAATATGTGTCTGGCTCCTGTGGACTTTCTAGTTCTGCCTGATTACACATTTCCCCAGTAGGTTCCTGAATCTAAAGGAATTTACCTAGCTGAATGTAGGGGCAGGTTGGATAGAAAAGTCTGTATAACACATGAATTTCCCTCCCTGTATTTCTGGCCCTTGTCCTTTGAGTTTCCTGGCAGCGTCAGGATTACCCAATCTGTACCAGCTTTGTGTAAAGGAAGGAACGTGAGTCTGGAGTAAGGCAGTCAGGGGTGTGAATTCCAGTTTTGTTATTTAGGACTGTGTGGTCTCGGACAAGTCCCTTGATGACTCTGGAATTTGAAACCCACCTTTAACGTGGAATAAAGATAATTTCTTTTTTACAGTGTTCTGACTATAACAGATAATCCATTACAATGCCCTGAATCAGGGGCTATCTCAGATTAGGTACTTCATATTTACAAGGGATTACTATTAGTTGGTACAAAAGTAATTGTGGTTTTTGCCATTAAAAGTAATGGCTTTTAATGGCAAAAACCACAATTACTTTTAATACTTTTTTTAAAAAACATGCACTTGGCTTTTTAAAAAACATGATATTTTGAGATATCAACCCATTTTTGCCTGATTATCTTAAATTACTGCCAGTAGCTGCTTTACCAAGGTTTTAAATGCAGAACAGCCACAGGATCCTCAAAGCTGAGCTGCTTAATCTGAATTTTCCTCCCAGTTGTTCCTTTGTGTTCTGCATAATACTTTGTAGACCCGGGTCAGGCTCAATCAAGTAAAACTTCATTCTGATGACTTAGGGTTGGTATGTGATGAAGAAGGAGCCATAGGGCATATGCATATTTATGAAAACTTGGGCGTCAGGCTGGAAGTTTTGTTAAATTTCCAAAAAAACAGATATTGCGTTAAACTACAAACTAATGATAGTTTTCTCAGGGGTTTGAAGGAGAAAATGTTATTGGTATCATTATGGTCAACTCTATGCAGGATTGGAAATATATCTCTTTTTAAATAATATTATTTCCAATTATAAAAGCAACCCCTGATCATTATACAAAATCTGGAAATTTTAAACAGTAGAAGTGACTATCACTGACAGGAGAATACATTATATTTTAGTACAACTAGGTGAATATGCTGAGCATAGTAGAGATGTATACCTACTATGTAAACATTTCTTAGAGAACTGAGGTTAACCCCTATTATTAAACAGCTGTGGATCACAGTTTGTTTGAGGATGTACTAGCTCTATATTACATTCTTGAAACTTCACCATGTGTATGTTCAGCATCCTGAAAATACACGCAACCACTTATGTACATTCACAAAGCTCTGCTGAGCACTGTTGCTTTGTGGGCTGCCTGAGAAATTGGAATCTCCAAACCTGAGTGGGTTTGGAATTTGAGAAGCCAACCAGTGAGAAATACAATTTGAGTACAAGAGGTGGAAGAGGATTCAAAGTAGAAGAATTAGCAAACAGTAAAACCTAGACTAGGAAAGTCCATTGTTGCATACCTAGACTTCACTCTCAAAATCTCCTTGCATCTCATAGCATCAACCCATGAAATGGTTATTTGTGTACCAATATAACTTCTTACATCATCATTATCTGTGTTAAATTTTAAGAGCCCAGGAGGCAAGAATTGGGGCAATTTGACTTTGTTTTTCATAATACCATGCAGAAATTGAAAAAAAAAAAAATGCCTTGTAATGATTTTATCGGGACCCAGCCCTTTGGGGAGTATTGATTTTAACTTGAATAGTTATGTGGTAGGAAGAAATGGAAGTTTTCATTAGGCAAATTCAAGTCAGTATTGTTTTGTTCGATATAAAACCGACAATAATAATTAGGATTTAAGACACACCAGGAAATAAGAAAAAGTGGCAGAAAGTGTTTTTACTGCTCTGTGTACAATGCCTTGATATGGAAAATGATTTTAAATGGCAGAGCATAATAAAGCAGAGATCTCTGGTGTGTGAGTTTTAAGCTCTAGCAAATGGTGCTTTCTTGGGAAAAGAAAGCAATAGATATGTTGAGTGTTCTTGTTGAGTGCACTTGCCCAGTACTTGTAGAAGGACAGAATTTCATTCATCTGCTCATTCATTTATTTTTCATGAAAATGATTGTTGAGCACCTACCATGTTCTAGGCTGTATTCTACATGCTATGGATATAGCCATGGACAAAATTTGACAACAGTCCTTGCGTGGAGTTTACAATCTCAGTGGGGAAGGTGGAAAATAAACTAAATAGATAATATGATAATCAGGTAGTGATAAGTGGTATAAATAAAAATAAGGCAGAGAAAAGGTTGGAGAGTATGTGGTTGTGCTAGTTTAGATAGCATATTTGAATGAAGGAGAGAGAAGAGTCAACAGTAACCTAAGGAAAATGAACCTTGGGGGCACGGACTGAACATTGGGAAGGGCCGTAAGAAGAGCTGAGGAACTTCGTGCTCAGAATAAAAAGGTCACAGCATGGATGAGTATGAGTGGCATGGACTTTAGAATCAGGTAGATCTGGATTTGAATCTTTTCCATTGAGCGAGAACTTTGTGACTTAGGCCAAATTAATTAAACTCTCTGAGTCTCTGTTTCATCATCTGCAAAGAAGTGTATCTTTTCTTCAGGGTTGCTAAGGATTAATCATGCATCAAAATGTATAAGCTTAGTTTTCATTCTGATATCCTCAATCCATTTCTTGATTATAAGCACATGTTATAAAGCACCTTATAGATATGATCTCATTTAATCCTCAGAACAATGTTGTGATAAATAGTACTATTACTTTCATTATACAGATGTGTGAAAACTTAGGCACAGAGAAGTAAACTTACTTGTCCGGGTTTGTACAGTTAAGTGATGGTGTCATGTTTAAATGCCCAAGAAACCTGACCCTGTCAGTAGTTCCGGTATCTGTTGTTGCCATCTTTATGTCCATGAGTACCCAAAGTTTAGCTCCCACTTATGAAAGAGAACGTGCAAAATTTGGTTTTCTGTTTCTGCAATAATTCGCTTAGGATAATGGCCTCCAGCTCTATCCACGTTGCTGCAAAGGACATGATTTTGTTTTTTTCAATGGCTGTGTGGTATTCCGTGGTATATACATACCACATTTTCTTTATCCAATCCGATATGGATGGGCACCTAGGTTAATTCCATGTTTTTGTGAAGGTGTATAGTGCTGCAATGAATATACAAGTGCATGTGTCTTTTTGTGGAGTAATTTATTTTTCTTTTGGTATATACTCAAAAATTGCGTTTCTGGGTCAAATGGTAGTTATGTCTTAAGTTCTTTGAGAAATCTCCAAGCTGCTTTCTACAGTGGCTGAGCTAATGTACCTTCCCTCCAACAGCGTGTAAGTGTTCCCTTTTCTCCGTAGCCTTTTTAATAGTAGCCACACTGATGGGCTTTACTGTCCTCAGTTATGAAGTGAAGGCACTGGAAGAGATGGTCCCTCAACACCATCCATTCTTGTGTTCTCTGATCTATGGGCACAGTGAGGAAGAAGTAGGTGTTGTTTGAGAAGCAAGTCCGAACTCTCAGATGGGGCCAGAATATAGTTGTTTGTGAGTGTCAGCTTCTGGCTGCAGTACAGTATGATCTAGAGCATCTGTACTAGTAAGGAAGGTGTTCTGCTGTTATGTGTCCATTTTATTATTCACAGTCTCTTTCATGAACCTGCCAATTTTCTGCATGTTAAACATGGAATATAGTTTGGTGTGGACAAATTGGTGATCTTTGTGATGCTTATTCTGAAATTTTGATCCTCTTGTTTTCAGATATCTGTTTGTATCCTGAACATTAAATACAAAAAGGTGAGAGAGGATTCTCAGCATAAGAAATTGCAAACACAGAGAGTAAATATCCATCAAGAAAAAAAATATTTGTGTACAGATAGCAGTAGTGGAATGGTGTGAGTGGAGAGGATAAGGACACAGGGACATCACAGAATTAAAAAAAATCATAAACATGCTTCATGGGAATGGAAAAGTCGTAAGACTCTGAAGCTTCTTTCGGGGGTCAGATGGTTTCTCACGACCTTTCCCCTGTCTTTCGGCTATATGCTCCTCTCTCAAGTACACATGAACTAATTTTAGCAACCTTTCAAAATACTTTAAATAAACAAGGCTGCCCTATTCTGGGTCCTAGCAGAAACAAATTTACCCGAGACTGTTAAAATAAAAGATACATAGTGAGTGACTACCACCAGAGGTGTTGCCTGCATTAAGTGAATAATCAAGGGATAGAGATGCTTCCAGAAACAAGCAATTAGCCATGGGTGTCTCTAAGAGTGAAGGGGTGAAGAGAGAAAACATAGGGTTATTAGAGCCTAGTTAGGGCTGGATGCATGAAAGAGGAAGATTCAGCCAGTGGGAGCTAAAGCATGAGGGACACAAGTACAGCCTACAGTACGGGGTCGAAGGAAGGAGGGATGGATCAGGGAAGAAATCTTCCTATTATCTTATATGTTTGTAAACTAGAAATTCAACATAGTGATAGCCAAGGTGTCCAACAGGGTTGCATTCCTTTCTGATGATTCCAGAGAAGAATCCATTTCCTTGCTTTTCCAGCTTCTGGAAACTACTTACATTCCTTGACACATGGTCCCTTCCTCTATCTTTGTAGCCAGTAATGCAATAGAGTTGAGTCTTCTGACCCTTCTCCCATCATTACGTCTCTTTCTCTGACCACAGCTGGGAGACGTTCTCTACTTTTAAGATTTCATGTAAGTACCTTGGGTTCACCCAGATAATCTAGAATAATCTCTCTAACTCAATGTTCTTAACTCTAATCACGTCTGCAAAGTCGCTTTTGCCATTCTGAGAATCAGGGCATGGACATCTTTTGGGGGCTGTTATTCTGCCTACTATTGCAGTCTCCTTGTGAGTGGATTTCCTTACAAGGCACATAGCAGGACAGAGAGGGAGAAAAGAGGTCTGAGTGTGTGGAGGTGGCCAAATGAAGAATAGCCAGCACAGAGGCAATCTGACATCTATTTCTCATCTCTAAAATGTACAAATAGGTTGAACTTAGTTAATTTTAATGTTATCAATCTATTGACTTTCATATTTATTCAGTTGTTACTTGACCACATATTATATAACTAGACCTTTGCTAACTGCAAATAGAAAAACTACACTAGAAATACAAGATCCAGTCTTTAGTCTGAGAAATGTATCATCTAACTAGGTCAAGGGCTGTTAGACCTGAAACGACTAATAAGAGAGTGAGGCCTGAGGTATTGGAGGAATGAGGAGAAAAGGGAGACGAGAAAGTTCTGTGGGAATCATGGAAAGTATTTCATATGGGTTATTTAAATTCAGCTGAATCCTGAAGCGTGATTAGGGTTTGGGTTGTAAGAAGGGAGAAAACATTCTGACAATCTAGAAAAAGAAAGCAAAAAATGCTGGAATGAAAATATGAATTTTGCATATATTGTTTCTCCTATATAGCAAAAGTAAAAAAAAAAAAAACAAAAACAATTGTCATCCATTAAATGGCAGTCATGCTCATAAAAATGTATAGAAGCCCACAGAGTATCATTAAGTTTAAGAAAATATGATTTTACATGAATTACTTAGGAATTATGTTTAATATTCACTTCAGCTGACAGTGGAACTATAATAGTCATCACTGATAAACATACTCTTTGTTTTTTTATCTTTCTATCTATCTATTTATCTATCTATCTATCTATCTATCTATCTATGTATCTTCTATAAATCCATAAATACTAGGTTTTTTTCTTTGTCTCATTTGACAGTGCTTAATTTCTTCTAGTTCCCAAACTTCTAGCCTGTGTGCATGTGTGTCATATTTGATTCTAAATATATGAGAAGAAATAGTCTAACTCAAAAAATGCCATCAGTCACTTTACCATTTGTGAGATTATCAGAACTTGTGGGGTCAACTAGTTTTTAATAACCCAGAATGTTTGCAGAGTGTAATGAGCTGGGAACTGTGTCAGACTTGAGGGTCATAGGCAAGGGAAGGATTTTTAGTCCCCTCCATTGACTATGGGGATGTGGACCTCCTCACCTCAGGTTCAAATCTATAAGATACATAAAATAATGACAGAGTTAATATGAGAAGCAGGTGGTTCACAGTAATAACATTGCTCCAAAAAATTCACAGTACCTTGTAAATACATGGTAGTCAGCCAGCTGAAGCATCATTACTTAAACATAGCCATAAACCCAGTAGAACCCAAAAATAGTTGTCAAAATATCAGCCCAATGAGAATCAGAGACAATTCATTCTTATTTATTCTTAAATCAAAAAAGATGCTCAGTTCCCCATATTCTAAGCTTTATCAACTTAGAAGCAAAAAAATTAAAAACTCTACAGGAAAGACAACAGCTATTATCCAAAAACGCAGTGTATCTCATTATCAGGAAACAAATGAGAAAAACATTTATGAAGAAAACCCTCAAAAGCAATGAAAGACAGATGCCTGTGGGATTAGGAAATCCCAGCATTTGTGGTCATTCCCTGTCCTATAGAAAGCCCAGTTTACCCGTGCCCAGAAGGCACCACTGTTTATATGTGCTGGAATAATGAATATTTGTAATGATTACATTAAATTACACAGAATGGTTAAATTATGTTTGCTGTGATTTGCCTAAGACAACAGAGGTATACCTAATATATTCTAGAGATACGAATTCTAAATGATTAAAATTTTAATGACATTGGGAGTCTTCTGCAGTTTTTTGGAAGACTTAGCTCTCAGATACTTAAGAGTTGTATTATATTATTCCATTGATTTACAATGTAGAATGTCAGACATGACAACCATTCATGTGTCTGACTCCCTAATAATTACAGAGTTGAGTAAGAGATAACAGTGGCCTCCAAATTCTGGGCATCCTGTCACTTCTCTTGGAGAATTTTGGCTTACTTTGGCTTTTAGAACTGGGGAACCTCAGTGTTATTACCAAAGTTGAGCAGCTTTATCGCATGGATGCTTAATAACAATTACCAAGTTCTGAAACTTCAGTTAAATAAGTGGACTAGGCCGGGTGCGGTGGCTCATGCCTGTAATCCTAGCAGTTTAGGAGGCTGAGGCGGGTGGATCACCTGAGGTCAGGGGTTCAAGACCAACCTGGTCAACATGATGAAACCTCATCTCTTCTAAAAATACAAAAATTAGCCGGGCATGATGGTACATGCCTGTAATCCCAGCTACTAGGGTGGCTGAGGCAGGAGAATCGCTTGAGCCCAGGAGGCGGAGGTTGCAGTGAGCTAAGATCACACCACTGCACTCCAGCCTGGGTGACAGAGTGAGACTCTGTCTCAAAAACAAAGAAACAAACAAACAAACAAAACCAGTGGACTAGCTGTGATCTAGGACCTTATAGTTGGCATGCCTCATGACAGTTCATCTGTATTACTTATAGTTCATTTGTACTCTTACTAAATATTCATGAGTGCCTAGTGTCTGCAAGTCTCTGTGTTAGGCCCTGGGGATACAAAAATGAATGGTGGAATAACCTGAAAACAAAATCATGGTTTTATTTTTCTGTGGGTTCCTCATCAACTACCCCCCTACTCTCTACCCACCCCCCATGCTCCAAGAAGTTAAGGGAGATGGGAGTGTCCTGGGTTCTAGGCTTTCTTATGTTCTAAGAAAAGGTTCAAATACTTGTGATTCAAGGAAGCACAGGGGTAGGCTGTGGACTAGGAGCCTAAATGTGCTGAATCTATTTCCCAGAAGGTGAAGGAACCAGAGAAAGGATGTCCGAAGAGGAAGCATAGAATAGATGGTGGCTAATCTTGAGAAACATGGTGAATAAAGGTCCTTAGCAAAAGGAAGCATAGGGAAAAAGATTCTGTGAGCAGAAGGATTCTTGCCTTTTCTAGGACTATTTGAATTTAGTTAATAAATTAAGCCTCTCAGCTACAAGCTCAAAGGAGTAAAAACAGAGACGACTTCCCACATTTCCAGACAGTCTAATATCTTGGGATTATCAAAGAATTCTGGGCCAGTGACAGTCTCAGATGGCAGGCATCTAGTGAGGATTTGGAAGAAAATTTGATTTGAATTTAAAACACAAAATAAGATGGTATTTCATGTACCTCAGAGTTATGAAACAGATTCATATTCATTGCAAGTGACCAGGTCATGGATCCTGCTCTAGAGGAGCTTGTGGTCTACAAGGATCTTTTCTACAAAATAAAACTGATCATTCTGTCAGATTTTTACTGGCAGGTTTTCTAATGTTCACAATAATCCTGAGACACAGGAATGATTGTCTGTATTTTATAACTAAAGGAACATCCACTATGATGTATCTGTTAATGGAAGTGGATACAAGGCACAGAAGTAGCACAGAACAAGACATGACACACTGGATAACCATGGACCAACCTAACTCTCTCTGGGATGTCTAGACATAGAGCATTAAAAGAGAGAGAGAGAGAAAAACAACCTTTAGCAAATCCTGAAAGAAAACACTTTTGAATGCTATTGTAGAGGAATGGCTCCATTATGTGTATTTGTTTATAAACTTTCTTTACATAATTTTTCAAACATTTTGGAAATTGCATAAAATGAGTGACAGCTCCTTTAAATATCAGTTGCTATCACTAGCCCTCAGTTTAACTGAACGTTGTCTTTAAGAAGTGAAAGGAGTAAACGGTTTCTGCTGTGACTGAAAGGTCTGCTGTAGAAAGTGGAGTGAACCACCCCAGATTGAGAGCTGAGGACCAGAGGGGACGAAGGTCAGTGCATGGGGCTGTCTTCTGTCACATGCCAAGTGCTATTTGACACCGTTGTGGAAACTCTAGCATGAGTAGTTGCCATGTTTTTGCCTTAGGAATTTTCCAGTTACACTTTCAAAAAGGTGGAAGGATGACATGCAGCGAATCCTTTATTTGATTTATAATGTGGAAAGATAAGATTTTAAATAATTAATGCATTAAGAGGTTTTGGCACCTTGCTTCACATTTGCTTTTTATTTTCCATCTTGAAGCATCAGATCAAAGCTACCTAAAATCTGTCTTTGAGAAAGCAGCTCCCAGAGGTACCGGATACAAAGGGATAGGTCACAAGGTGCCAGAAACCCCCAATACAAGAAAAATTGCAGATAAAAGTAGTCAGAAGCCTTTCCTTTATGAAAAGCAGATTTCTAGTAAGATAGACTGTAGCAGTTCAGTTCACAATTCTAGCCTCCTTCTGAATTGCAGGCATCCTTTCTACAATATTCCTAACATAAAGGTTTTCCTGCCTCTGCTTGAACTTATCCTTTGTGAGGCAGATTCGTCATCAGGAAATCTGTCACCATGTAAGTTCTACTCATGACTCTTGTTTCTAGAGCATGGCGTATGATATCTACTCTAACTTCTATATGAAAACCCTTAAATAATTTAAAGATGATGTGATCCTTGTTCCCAAATACTTTAATTTAGGTTTCCTCAAACATGTCATATTGGCTGTTCTCTTCTGGATGTGCTACCATTTCCAATTTCCATCCTAAATCATGTATAAGGGACTCAAGATCTCTGACTCGGTTAGTATAGTAGAATTATTGCTTATTTTGTTCTTTATTTTTATTTTCAAATTAATGACTATGATCTTTTAAATAACACTTTATAAAAGTTCAAGTCATCCAAATAAATACAAAGAAAATAGCAACAACTCTACCTATAAAATATAGCTCAGCAATGTCTACTTATTTTCTTCTATATTTGTTATTATAGCTATTCTGATAGGTATGTAGTTATATTTTATTTTGGTTTAAATTTGTACTTCCCTGATTATATTAAAGATATTGAACTTCTGTTCATGTGTGTATTAATATTTTCCATTTGTATATCCTCTTCAGTGAGTCTCTGTTCATGTATTTTGTTCACTTTCTAATTGGATTTAAAAAAATTATTGAGTGTTGGGATTTCTTCATTTTAATTTTAATTTTGTTTATAATTGACGTAATAATTGTATATGTTTATGCTGCATAGTATGATGTTTCAATACATGTGGACGTTGTACAGTAAGCAAATCAGGGAAGTTAGCATGTCCATCACCTCAGACCTATATCATCTCTTTGTGGTGATAACTTTCATGATTTACTTTTCTAACTATCCTAAAATATACAACACACTGCTATGAGCTATACTCACCCTACTATGTAGTAAAACATTAGAACTTACTCTTCCTATCTAACTGTTACTTTGTATCCATTGACTTACCTCCTTTACTCCCCTCTCTCCACCCCTCAGCAGCCTTTAGTAACCACCACCCTACTCTCTAGTTCCGTAAGATCGTAAGATCGACTTTCCTAGATTCCACATGTGTGTGAGATCATGATTTTGGTCTTTCTGCATCTGACTTATTTCACTTAACATTATGTCCTCTGGGTTTATCCATGTTATCACAAATGACAGGATTTCACACCTTTTTATAGCCTAATAGTGTCCCATTCTGTATATATGCCACATTTCCTTTATCCATTCATTCATTCATGGATACTTGTTGATTTCATCTCTTGGCTGTTATGAATAGGGCTGCAGTAAACATGGGAATGCAGGTATCTTTTTGACACACTGATTTCGAATCCTTTGGATATATATGTAGTAGTAGAATTACTGGGTTATATAGTAGGTCTATTTTTAATTGTTTTTTAGGAATCTCCATACTGTTTTCCATAATGGCTGTACTAATCTACACTCCCACACCAACAGTCAAGGATTCCTCTTTCTCCACATCCTCACCAGCATCCATTATTCCCTGACTTTATGATAATACCCATTCTAACTGGGTTGAGGTGATATTTCACTGTTTTGATTTGTACTTACCTAATGATTAGTGATGTTGAGAATTTTGTCATATACTTGTTAGCCATTTCTGTGTCTTCTTTGGGGAATATCCTGATATTTTGACCATTTTTAGATTACATTATTTATTTTTATTTAGATATATTTTTATTTATTTATATATATTTTATTTAGATATATTTTTAGATAAACATTATTGAGTTTTTTGCTACTGAGCTTTTTGAGGTCCTTATACGTGCTGCATGTTAAACCCTGTTAGATGCATAGTTTGCAAATATTTTCTCCCATTTTGTAGGTTGTCTCTTTGCTCTGTTTATTGTTTCCTTTGCTATGCAGAAGCTTTTTGGTTTTGATGTAATCCCATTTGTCTATTTTTGCTTTTGTTACCTGTGCTTTTGTGGTCCTGTCCAAAACAATACTCACCCAAGGAAATGTCATGAAGCATTTCCCAAGTGTTTTCTTTCAGTAATTTTATAGTTTCAAGTCTTGCATTTAAACATGTAATTGATTTTGTGTTGATTTTTGTATAAGGTGAGAAATAAGGGTCTAGTTTCCTTCTTCTGCATGTGGATATCCAGTTTCCCAGCACCATTTATTGAAAAGACTGTCTTTCCCCAATGTATGTTCTTGGCACCTTTGTCAAAAACGATTCGGCGTGGATTTGTTTCTGAGTTCTCTATTCTATCCCGTTGGTCTGTGTGTCTGATTTTTTATGCCAGTACTATGCTGTTTGGGTTACTGTTGTTTTCTAGTATATTCTGAAGTCAAGTAATATGATTCTTACAGCTTTTTGCTTTGGCTATCCAAGGTCTTTTGTGCTTCCATACGAATTTTAGGAGTGTTTTTTCGATATCTGTAAAGAATGTCATTGATACTTTGACAGCAATTGCGTTCAATCTGTACATCACTTTCGGTGGTACAGACATTTTAGTGATATTAATTCTTTCAGACCTTGAACATTGAATATCTTTCTATTTCCTTGTGTCCTCTTCAATTTCCTCCTTCAGTGTTTAATAGTCTTCATTGTAGAGATCTTTCACCTTCATGGTTAAATTGATTGCTAGGTATTTATTTTTTTGGTAGCTTTTGGAATTACTTTTATTTCTTTTTTGGCTATTTCATTATTGGTGTTTAGTAATGCTACTGATTTGTGTATGTTGATTTTGTATTCTGCCACTTTTTGAATTCATTTATTAGTTGTAATAGTTTTTGGTGAAGTCTTTGAGATTATATATGTGTATGATTGTGTTGTTTGAAAACAGGAACAATTTTACTTTCTCCTTTCCCGTTTGGATGCCGTTTATTTCTTTCTCTTGTCTAATTGCTCTGGCTGGTACTTGTTGAATGAAAGCGGTAAGAGAGGACATCCTCATCTTGTTCTAGATCTTAAAGGAAAAACTTTTAGCTTTTGCCTGTGCAGTATGATATTAGTTGTGTGTTTGTCATATGTGACCTTTATTGTGTTGAGGTATGTTCCTTCTATACTTAATTTGTTGAGTGTTTTTATCGTGAAAGATGTTAAATTTTATTGAATGCTTTCTCTGCATCTGTTGAAGTGATCATATGGTTTTTGCTTTGTTTCTGTTAATGTATCATGTTTGCTGATTTGCCCATTTTGAATCACCCTTGCATCCTTGGGATGAATCCAGCTTGGCTATGGTGAATAATCTTTTTAATGTGCTGTTGGATTTGATTTGCTAGTATTTTGTTGAAGATTTTTATGTCTGTGTTCATCAGGGATATTGGCCTGTGGTTGTGTGTGTGTGTGTGTGTGTGTGTGTCCTTGTGTAGTTTTGGTACCAGTGTAATGCTGGCCTTGTGGAATGAGTTTTGAAGTACTCCCCCTTCTTGATCTCTTTGGAAAAGCTTAAGAAGAATTGGCATTAGTTCTTTAAATGTTTGGTAGAACTCAGTAGAGATGTACCATCAGGTTCTTGGCTTCTATTTGATGGGAGAACCTTAATAACTGCTTCAATCTTGTCACTCGTTATTGGTCTTTTCAAGTTTTCTATTTCTTTATGATTCAATCTTGGTAGGTTGTATGTGCCAAGGAACTTACCCATTTTTTTCTAGATTTTCCAATTTGTTGGTGTACAGTTGTTCATAATAGTCTCTTGTGATCATTGTATTACTGTGATGTCAGTTTTAATGTTTCCTTTTTCACCTCAAATTTTGTAAATTTGTGTCTTCTCTCTTTTTTTCTTAGAGTAGCTAAAAAATGTGTCGATTTTACTTATTTTTTCAAGAAAACAACTCTTTGTTTCATTGATCTTTGTATTTTTTTAATCTCTATTTTGTTTATTTTTGCTTTGATCTTTGCTATTTTTCTCCTTGTACTAATTTTGGGTTTAACTTGTTCTTGTTTTTCTAGTTCCTTGAGACATAACATTAGGTTGTTAAAGACCTTTCTACTTTTTTGATATAGGAGATTTCTTTATATATTTTGATACTAGTCATCATATATGTGTATTGTAATTATTTTCTTCCAGTCTGTAGTTTGTCTTTTTATCCTCTCAATGTGATCTTTCACAGAGAAAAAAAGTTTAAAAATTTTTATCAAGAGTTTTTAATTGTGTCAGTTTTTCTCTTTATGGATTATTCATTAAGTGTAAAGTATAAGAATTCTTTGAATAGCCCTAAATCTCAAAGTTTATATTGTGTTTTACATTCGTGTCTGTACTCTATTTCAAGTTAATTTTTCTGTAAAGTTTGAGGTTTAGATTGAGGTTCAAAATGAAACTGTTACCAATGGATATCCCGTTGCTCCAGAAGCCATATATTGAAAAGGCTGTCTTTGCTCTCTTGAATTGCTTTTTCACCACTCTAAAATATGTGCAGAGCATTTTTTGTGTAGGTCTATTTCTGAGTTTCTTGGTCTATTCCATTAATCTATGTGTCTGTTTCTCTAGTAACACCACAATATCTTGATTATAGTAGCTATATAATAAGCCTTAATATTGGGTAGAGTTACTCTTCTCACATTATTCTTCTCTGTCAAAATTGTTTTAGCTATTTTAGGACTGGGGTCTTACCACATAAATTTTAAAATAACCTTGTCTCTTACTAAAAGAAAAATTTCAAAAATGTACTGAGATTTTGATAGAAGTTGCATTAAACCTGTAGATCAACTTAGGGAGTATGGACATACTATGTTGAGCTTTCCAATCCATAAATATGGTATGCCTTTCAGTTTATTCATGTTCTCTTTCTTTTATTATCATTTTGTTATTTTCCACATACAGGTCTCATAGTAGTTTTGTTAAGTGTACATGTTCTTTGGAGCAGTTACAATTTTTCAAAAATTACAGTTACCATGTGCACATTTTTAATATAAAGAAATTCTGTTGATTACTGTGTTGATCTTGTATTTTGTGACCTTACTGAAAGCATTTAATAATTCTAGGCCAGGTGCGGTGGCTCACACCTGTAATCTCAGCACTTTGGGAGGGCAGGGTGGGCAGATCATGAGGTCAGGAGTTCGAGACCAGCCTGACCAACATGGTGAAACCCTGTCTCTACTAAAAATACAAAAATTAGCTGGGCTTGGTGGTGCACACCTATAATCCCAGCTACTCAGGAGGCTGAGTCAAGAGAATTGCTTGAACCCAGGAGGCAGAGGTTGCAGTGAGCTGAAGTCGTGCCATTGCACTCCAGCCTGGGTGACAGAGTGAGACTCTGTCTCAAAAAATAAAAATAAAAAATTCTAAAATATTGTGTATGTATTTATTTGAAGTTTCTATGTATTCCATCATGTCATTTGCAAATCAGAACAACGTAATTGTCTTTCCAATCAATATGATTTAATTTATATTTCTTACCTTATTATACTGTCTTGACCTTTCAGTATTTTGTAGAATAACAGTGAGGAGAACAGAAATTCTTTTCTTTTTCTTTAGGTAGGAACTTCAATTATTGATGTGAAACTTTCCTCATATCTAATGTAAGTCTTTAGTGTTACCAGTTTCCCTCTCAGCACTGCTTAAGATACATATCACATATTTTGATATGTTTGATTTTCATTTGAACTCAGTTATATGTGTTTTCAGTAGACTTTTTCTTTGAACTATGGATTATTTGGAAGTGTGTTGTTTAGAGGTTTTCCTGCTGTCTTTCTGTCATTGGTTTCTAGTTTGATTCCATTAAGTCTGGGTAACACAATTTGTATGATTTCAATTCTTTTAAATTTGTGAAATTGTGTGTGTGTGTGTGTGTGTGTGTGTGTTTTAGCATAGGATATGGGTCTGTCTTGGTAAATGTTATGTGAGAACTTGAAAAAAAAAACCTGTGTACTCTGCAGTTTGGAAGTGAATTGTTCTATGTATGTCAACTAGATTCTGTTGGTTGATTGTGTTCTTCAGATCATCTGATTTTTCTGCTGAAGAAGAGTGTTAATGTTCCCAACTATAATTATAGATTTGTCTGTTTCTCCTTTCAGCTTATCAGTTTATGCTTAATGTATTTTGAGGTTCTGTTTTTTAGTGTATACACATTTAGAATAATTTTATTTTTATTGATTAATCATTTGTCATTATATTTATCTCTAATAAATTTCTTTCCTCTGTAGCCTACTTTATAGGATATTAATATAGCCACCTGAGCATTTTTGATTAATGTTTATATATCTTTTTCCATCTTTTTATTTTTGATTTGAAGTAGGTTTTCCATGCTTCACTTAAGGTGGGAAATTTTAAATATCAGAGCTTTCTTCGTTAGCAGCATATAGTTATGCAATTTATTTAAATCTGCAATGCCAATCTTTTTCAATGGGTGTGCTTAGACCACACATTTAAGATAATTATTAATATGTTAGAACTGAATATATTTTGATGATNTAGACCACACATTTAAGATAATTATTAATATGTTAGAACTGAATATATTTTGATGATTAGTTTTTATGTGTCAATTTGACTGAATTAAGAGATGCCTAGATAGGTGGGTAAAACATTATTTCTGGGTGTGTTTGTGAGGATGTTTCCAGAAAAGGCTAGCATTTGAATCAGCAGACTGAGTAAAGAAGATAAAGATAATACTAATCATATGTACAGGCATCATCCAATCTACTCAGGACCCAAATAGAACAAAAAGGTGGAGAAAGAGTGAATTCTGTCTCTCCCCTTGAGCTGGGACAGCCATGTTTTCATGCCCTCAGACATCAGATCTCCTGGATCTCAGTACTTTGGTCTCTAAGACTTATTGCAGTATTATTACATGCCCTACCCTCCCTAACCCCCTCTCCAGTTGCCTTTGGACTCTGACTGAATTGTGCCACCAAGTTTTCCTTGCCCTCCAGCTTGCAGGCAGCAGATGGTGGGGCTTCTCTGCCTCCATAATTGTGTGATCTAATTTCCATAATAAATATCATACATATTTATTATCATATAAATACACTTGGCTCTGTTTCTCTGGGGAATCCTGACTAATACGTATTTTTATATTTTTGATGTCATTTTATTCTTTGTTTTCCGGTTGTTTCCTTTCATTCTTCCTCCGTTTTTCTTTCTTGCCTTCTATGTATTACTTAACACTTTTTAAGAATTTCATCTGTATTTATTTAATGTTTTTGAGTGTATATTTTTGTAGAGTTTTTGTAGGGGTAGCCCCCTGGGTATTACAGTATACATATGTGATTTAATCTATGCATATGACCATTTTACCACTTCGAGTGAAGTGTAGGAAGCTTTCTTTGGTTTATGTCCTTATATCTTTCTCACTTTTAAATATCATTTTCTTGCATGTCTTTTATTTCAGTCATCAAATCTGATTTACAAAAATAATGAAAGAAGGATAGTCCCCTGGATGTACCCATACTTCTGCTCTTCCCATCGTTCATTCTTCCTTCCCAATGCTCCAAGATTCCTTTATTTATGATTACCTTTTTGTTTAAAGAAGTTGTTTTAGCCAGTCTTTAAGGACATGTCTGCTCATGACAAATTGACAGATTTTTTACACTTCTTTAGTGTCTGAGGAGATCTTTGTTTCCTTTATTTTTCTGAAGGATAATTTTGCCAGATATAAAATTTATAGTTGAGAGTACTTTTTTTTTTCCCCCAGCACTTGAAAAATGTGGTGCCCCTTTCTTCTGGCCTCTCTGGTTTCTGATGAGAAATCCAACTGTCATTCAAATTGTTTTCCCCGATAGGTAGTGTGTCATTTCTCTGTGGCTGCTTTCAAAATTTGTTCTTCGTCTTAGAGTTTTCAGAAGTTTAATGATGATATTTCTTGGTATGTATTTCTCTGGATTTATCTTATTTGGTATTACCAGAGGCTTGAATCTCTACACTGGGTTTTTTACCCAAATTTGGAAAGTGTTCAACTGCAATATATGCAAATATTCCTTCAACTCCATTCTGATTCTCCTTTTGGTAGATGTTGATGATGTGAATGTTAGATTTTTTGTCATTGTCCCATAGGCCCCAAAGGCTGTTTTTTTTTTTTTTTTTGAGACGGAGTCTCACTCTGTTGCCCAGACTGGAGTTCAGCGGCGGGAGATCTCGGCTCACTGCAGGCTCCGCCTCCCAGGTTCACACCATTCTCCTGCCTCAGCCTCCCGAGTAGCTGGGACTACAGATGCCAGCCGCCATGCCTGGCTAATTTTTTTTTTTTTTGTATTTTTAGTAGAGACGGGGTTTCACTGTGTTAGCCAGGATGGTCTTGATCTCCTGACCTCGTGATCCGCCCGCCTCGGCCTCCCAAAGTGCTGCGATTACAGGCATGAGCCACCGCGCCCGGCCAACTTTTTTTTTCTTTTTTGTTTTTGAATAGTTTATTTTGTCTTTGTTGTTCAGATGGGGTAAATTGAGTAAATTATATTGATCTCTCCTCAAGTTCATTGATTCTCTCCTGTCATCTCTATTGTGTTATTGAGCCCATTTAGCATGTTTTTTTTCCGTTTTGGTTATTGTATTTCTCAGTTCTATAATTTCTATTTGGTTCTTTTTATAAAACTTATAATTCTTTGCTGATATTTTCTGTATTTGTTTCAAGAGAGTTTATAATTGATTTTTAAAAAATATTATATCTTCAAAATCCTTCTCAGATAATTTCAGTTTCTGATTCATCTCATCTTGGTGCTGTGTCAGTGCTTGTCTTTTCTCATTCAAGTTGGAATTTTCCTGGTTCTTGGTATGGGGTAATTTTCTGTTGCATCCTAGACATTTTGTCTATTATGTTAGAAAGCTCTGCATCTTATTTAGGTTTTTATTTTAGCAAGTGGTCATCTTGTATAGGTTTAACATGCAGGTTCTGGCCTATTTTGTGGGTTTTGGTTCCAATCATACCTTAATTTTCATGGTCTTTGTGATATTATTTAGGCCCTATTGGTTTAGTTGGTGTACTGCGGACCCACTGATCCATGCTAGGACTGCCTGAGGTGGTAGAAGTTCTTTCCCCACCAGCAATCCCAGTGTCTTCTAGAGGGAAAAAGAAGTCTCAAAGATTTATCTGATGTGATAGGATTTTTCTACCTGTGTTGTTCATTCGGTCATTGTGATGTCTCTGTACAGGTTGAAGGGATCTCAGGCCCATGGGGCAAAAGAGGCTGCCATGGTGAGCTACTTGAGGAAATGTCTGTCTTGCTTGTGTTCGTGATTGTCCTGGTATTTCTTAGAGGGGAGAGATGGAATGGGGAAATTTAAAACGTGGGAGGGAAAAATAGTGCTTTCCTATTGATCCTTCTTGCTAGTGGTGCCAGTCTCATCTGGTGTTATCAGAGGGACAGTGAGCCTAACTGGCTACCTTTTGTTGCAGTTTTGCATCAGAAAATACTGGGGGTGGTTAGGCTTTTTCTGTTGGGAGGAGGGACCTAAGGTACCATATTGCTTTGCTGTTCCTTCATTTCTGCTGTCCCAGACAATTTCCCTTCTTAACATTTTTTAGAGTTATCCTTTGGTGGGCTCTGGATATTATTTCCAGGGTTTATAATTGTACACAGCAACGAGGAACAGGGAGAAATAAGTCTATGCCAGAAGTCCAGCTAGTGCTATTTTTAATTTGCTGTGTGGCTTATTTTACTGAGTTTTGCCTTGTTTGTTCATTCATGTGTTTGATTATTTTTGTCTAGTGCTCCCCATTTTATTAATAACCTGAGATAGACGGAACCACGTCTGTTTTGCTCTCTGTTGTATTGGTAGCACCTGTAACCCGACCTGCCAAGTTAGGTAAATATTACTAAAAATTATTTCGTTTGCTTTCCTCTTGGTTTGTGCTTCTGATTTCCTTTTCTAAAGCCAGTTTTTCTTTAAAAAAGTGCATTATTTTCCTTTTCTTTAGAAACTATAATTTTCTGAGGTATGTAGAATTTTTAGTATTTAAATGCATTTGGTCTCAGCTCTATTTTATTTTATTTTGCTTTTTAATGGCTTCATTGATATATACATCACCCATTTAAAGTGTATAATTTAATAATTGTAAGTATATTGACAAATATGTCCAACCATAGCCACGGTCGATTTTAAAACATTTTTATCACCTCCTAAAGGAAACCTTTACCCTTTAGCTATCACCTATTGACCTCCTTATTTCCTCCTCCCAGGTCTAAGAAACTAATGAATTCCTTTCTGTTTCTATGGATGTGCCTATTTTTTACAGTTCATGTAAATAGAATAATATAATAGTAGTGTTTTCTGACTATCTTCTTTCACTTAGCATAAAGTTTTTGAGGTTAATTCATGTTGTTGTATGAATCAGTACTTCATTCCTTTTTATGGCTGAATAAATTTTCATTATATGAATATACCATATTTTTCCTATTGTTTGTCTATTCATCAGGTGGTGTACATTTGAGTTGTTTTCACCATCTTGCTACTATGAATAATGATACTATAAACAATCTTATATAGAATCAGTGTACAAAATCACTAACATTCCTATACACAAAAAACAGTCAAGCTGAGAACCAGATCAGATACGAACTCCCATTCACAAATGCCACAAAAAGAATGAAATATCTAGGAATACAGCTATCTAGGGAGGTAAAAATCTCTACAAGGAGAACGACAAACCACTGCTCAAAGAAATCAGAGATGACACAAATAAATGGAAAAACATTTCATGCTCATGCATGGGAAGAGTCAATATCATTAAAATGGCCATACTGCCCAAAGCAATTTATAGATTCAATGCTATGCCTATTAAACTATGTATTAGTCTGTTCTCACAATGCTATGAAGAAATACCCAAGATTGAGCAATTTATAAAGAAAAGAGGTTTAATTGGCTCAGAGTTCCGTATGGCTGGGGAGGCCTCAGGAAATTTACAATCATGGTGGAAGGCATATCTTCACGGGGAGGCAGGAGAGAGAATGAGGGCTGAGCAAAGGGGGAAGCCCCTTATACAACCATCAGATCACATGAGAACTCATTCACTATCATGAGAATAGCATGGGGGAAACAGCTCTCATGATTCAATTATCTCCACCTAGTCCCACTCTTGACACATGGGGATTACTACAATTTAAGGTGAGATTTGTATACAGACACAGGGCCAAACCGTATCAAACTACCATTGGCATTTTTCACAGAACTAGAGAAAACTATTTTAAAATTGATATGGAACCACAGAAGAGCCCTAATAGCCAAGGCAATCCTAAGCAAAAAGAACAAAGCTGGAATCATCATGCTACCCAACTTCAAACTATGCTACAGAGCTACAGTAACCAAAACAGCATGGTATGGGTACCAAAACAGACCCATAGACAAATGGAAGAAAATAGAGAACTCAGAAATAAGGTCATACACCTACAACTATCTGATCTTTGAATAACCTGAGAAAAACAAGCAATGGGGAAAGGATTCCCTATTCAATAAATGGTTCCAGGATATCTGGCTAGCTGCAGGCGGAAGATTAAAACTGAACCCCTTTTTTACATCATATACAGAAATCAACTCCATGTGGATTAAAGATAAATGTAAAACCCAAAACTATAAAAACCCTGGAAGATAACCTAGGCAATAGCATTCAGGACCTAGGGATTGGAAAAGATTTTATGATAAAGATGCCAAAAGCAATTGCAACAAAAACAAAAATTGACAAATGGATTCTAATTAAACTAAAGAGCCTCTGCACAGCAAAAGAAACTATCAACAGTGTAAACAGACAACCTACAGAATGGGAGGAAATGTTTGCAAACTATACATCTGACAAAGTCTAATATCCCACATCTGTAAGGAATTTAAACAAATTTACAAGAATAAAAAACACAACCCCATAAAAAAGTGGGCAAAGGAAATGAAAGACACTTTTCAAAAGAAGGCATACGTGAGGCCAATAATCATCTGGAAAAAAGGCTTATTACTGATTCATCAGAGAAATGCAAATCAAAACCACAATGAGATACCATCTTATACCAGTCAGAACAACTATTATTAAAAAGTAAAAAAATAACAGATTCTGGCAAGGTTGTGGAGAAAAAGGAGCACATATACACTGCTGGTGGGAGTGTAAATTAGTTCAACCATTGCGGAAGATGGTCAATCATTGAGGAAGATAGTGTGGCAATTCCTGAAAGACCTAAAGACAGGGTACCTTTTGACCCAAAAATCCCATTACTAGGTATGTACTCAAAGGAATATAAATAATTCTGTTATAAAGATACATGAATGCATGTATTCATTGCAACACTATTCACAATAGCAAAGACGTGAAATCAACCTTAATGCCCATCAGTGACAAATTAGATAAGGAATATATTGTACATCTACAATATAGAATATTATGTGGCCATGAAAAAAACAAGGTCATGTCCTTTGCAGCAACATGGATGGAGCTGGAGCCCATTATCCTTAGCAACCTAACACAGAAACGAAAAAAGCACATACTACGTGTTCTCACTTAAAGTGGGAGCTAAACGATGAGAACACATGGACACATAGAGGGGAACAGCACACACTGGGACCTACTGAAAGGGTGGCAGGAGGGAGAAGGTCAGGAAAAATAATTAATGGATCCTAGGCTTATGATCTGGGTGATGAAATAATCTGTACAACAAACCCGCATGACACAAGTTTACTTATATAACAAACCTGCACATTTACCCCGGAACTTAAAAGTTTTTTAAAAAAAATCTTGTACAAGGTTTTTGGGAGACTTGTATTTTAATTTCTCTTGAGCATATACCTTAGTAATTGAATTGCTGGGTTATATGCTAACTTCATGTTTAATCATTGCAGAAGTGACAGAATAATTTTCAAAGTAGCGGTACCATCTTACATTCCCATCAGCAGGGTATGAGAATTCTCTCTCTCCATATTCTCTTCAACAATTGTCATTGTATATATGTGTATGTGTGAGTGTTTTATCATAACTATTCTTGTTGTGTTTCCCTGGCTAGAACTTCCAGTACAATATTAAATAGAAATAGCAGGAGTGGATACCTTTGGTTTCTTTCTTTTTTTTAGAGTGAAAGCATCTAGTCTTTTACCGTTAAATATGATGCTACCTGTGGGTTTTTCATTAATGTTCTTTATCAAGTTGAAGAAGTTCCCTTCTATTCCTAGTTTGTTATGTATTTTTGAAAAAGTATGTCATGAAAAAGTATTGGATTTTGTTAAATACTTTTTCTATGATTTTTGAGATAATCTTTAAAAATTTTTTCTCTATGGATTTAGGCTGATGTATTGCTTTAACTGATTTTTGGGAGTTAACACAGCTTTGCATTCATGGGATAAATCACATTTGATCGTGATGCACAATTCTTTAATATGTTGCTGGATTCAGTTTGCTAGAATCTTCTTGAGGTTTTTATATCCACGTGCATGAGAGATACTGGTGTGTAGTTTCCTTTTCTTGTGATGTCTTTGTCTGATTTTGGTGTCAGAGTGACACAGGCCTAAAGGAGTTAGCTGGGATGTGTTCTCTTCTCTTCCATTTTTGGAAGATTTTGTGAATAACTGGCATTAATTCTTCTCTAAATATTGTGTTAATACAATAAAATAGGGAAGCCATCTAGGCCTTGACTTTTATTTCTGGGTGGCTTTTTTATTGATAATAAATCTCTTCATTCATTATAGTTCATTCATATTATTTCTCTTGAGTCAGTTTTGGGAGTTTGTATCTCTGTAGGATTGTATCCATTTTATTTAAGTTACCTAATTTGTATTTCAGTTATTGTACTTTGCAACTGTAGAAGGCCGATGTGATTTTTAAAAATAATTTATATTTCTTTATTAATATTCTCCATTTGAGGTGAAATTGTCCTCATACTTTTTTTTTAAACTTTAATTATGGTTTCCTTTAGTTCTTTGGACATACTTATAATGGCTACTTAAAAATCTCTGTTAAATCTAACATCTATTTACTCTCATGGGAAGTTTTTGTTAACTTATTTTTCTTTGTATTTATTTTTTTTTCTTTTCAATGTATAAATTATAGTTTCCAGTTGCTTTGCATGCCTCCTAATTTTTTTGTTGGAAACTAGACATTTTAGATAATAAATTATAGCCATTTGGGGTACTGATTCCCCCACTGTGAGGATTGCTATTTTTTACGTGGTTGTTTACTTATTTAGAGACTGACTGGATTATTTTAGTGACATCTGTATCCCACAGTGTTAATCCTCTGCTGTTGTTCCTCAGAGGGTGCAACCTGTGTTGTAACCGTAGTCATGTTGGGATGACAGTGGTTTTTATCAGGTCTCTCTGTTGCTGTTTCTTTCCCTAAGCTCACTCAGGCTTGAGGCTCCACTACTTGATGGTGGTTTCTTCTATTGTCTGGCAATGTCCTAAGGCATAAGGTTCTCAGCAAACTGATGTAATCAAATGTAGTCTCTTTGGGGGGAATATTTCCTGAGGTCAGTTTGTGAGACTGGATCTGACCCCAGCAGGGCTCTTCCCTGTTGTCACTTTTCCCCATTCTGTCTGACAATCTGATCCACAGTTTTGCCTATCTCTCCAGTGAATCTCCTAATCTGCCAATTGTCTTTTTTTTTTTGCAAGTTATCTTTTTGACTATACTTTTTTTTCCAGAGCCCCTTAGACTTGAACTTCTTCACACCCTGTTGCAAATGAAGTCTACTCCTTTGAAAAGAGATTAGTAGCTGTCTGTTTTAGGACTGTTCTTCCTCTTGGGCTAAATCTCTAGATTTTACCCAGGCTCTAGAACTGTTGGTGGAGATCGTGCTTTCCTGAAGTTCTTTTCTCTAAGTGACAACTTTGTTTTTGGAACTGAATACTTGGTGGGATGGAGTGGGCAAAAGCCTTAAGTCTTTTTTGTTTTGCCTTTTCCAACATGGAACCACTGCCTTATAAGCCGTGACACGGGCAGCTGGGGCCCCAGTATTCTCAGCAACACCATGCTTAAGATGGACCTACCATCTCACAAATTGGGGCTGGGCAGAAGAAGGGAACCCCTATTTCTCATCTGGATTGGAATTTCTACCATGCTGAGCTAGAAGGGGAAATGGAAGGAGCAGATTCTTGTTCAAATACCACAGACTTTTGTTGTCCTGTCAAGTTTAAGTAGATTTTTGAGTAAGTGTTTTCTCATTTTCTCTATGCACTTAGGACTATTTCTAGAGAGTTTAGATGTTGTTTTAAAACAATTTTCATCTGTTTCACTGGGAAGCTGGTTCGTGGAGCTCCTCTCTGTGTCATGCCAAAAGCAGAAACATCTCCAGTAATTCTGCCATGGCTTTCTTTATTTCTGAGTTCCTCGTTTTGCTTTATGCCTTGGTTGCTGGCATATCATCACTGAATCATTTGTTTCTTTCAAGACGAATTCTTGAACATTCTCTGAGTTTCTTAATGATCAAGAATATCTACCTAGTACTTTTGCACTTGAATGAGATTAGACACTTAAAATAGTCTTGATATATACTTTTGTTTTATTTAAAACTTTGTAGACCTGCTCCCATAGTCCTTGTCATTAAAGGCTGTTTTGCGGAAGTCTGTTTTTTTCCTCTCTTTCTACTTGGAAGTAACTTCATGTTTTTTTTTTCCCTGTACCTTTTTTTCTTTATCCTCAAAATTAAGTAACTTATTGAGGATATATATTAACTTTGACCGTTTTGCATCCTGGTCTATGTTGTGTCTTTTCAAGGCACCATGTGTGTTTGTTTATTTTTTCTTCATTTAAGAGTACATTTCCCATATGTCTCTGAATGTATTTTCTAGTCTACTTACAGGATTCTTTAATTTTTTAGACACCAGTTATCCAGATTGAATTATCTGTATTCTTTGTATCTATTTTTTGACTTATGTTTTTCTTCTTTGCACTGGTATTTCACAATTCTAATCTGGTTTTTGTTCTTAAAAGAATTTTAGATATCTGACTGTATTTTGGTTCTCCATCTTTTCTCCTTAGCTTGGCATTCTCCCTTTTCATCTTTTTATCTGTTGTTTTATCATCTTCTTTTTGTACTGATGTTTTACTCCATTCAAATTCTTATTAAATTCAAGAGCACATAGCACTTTTCCAGATTCTGTTATGCCTTCTTAGATTGGATTTTCTTTACAGATGGATTATTTGACTGCTTTTGATTTTATGTTACTTATCTTTTTTTGTTTGCTTGTTTTCTTCTATTAAAGAGACATAACTGCATGATTTCTATGCTTTTCTCTTTGTATTTTTCTCAAGTTTTCATCATCAGTTCTGTCTAGGCCCTTGCTACCCACAGTGCAGTCTTCAAACCAGACATACTGGTGTTACCTGGAAGCTTATTAGGAATACAGAATCAAAGACCCCACCCAAGACCTACCGAAACAGACACTGCAGTTTAACGAGATCCCTAGGTGATCTTTATGCACATTAATGTTTCAGAGGCACTGCTGAAACTTTATTGCACATTGAAATAACATAGGGGAGTTTAAAGAATACTAATGCCTGAGATTCTGACTTAATTGCACTGAGATATGGCCTAGGCATGAGAGTTACTCTAAAATGCAGCAAAGTGTGAGAACCACTGACCTAGACCTTCCATTTACTGCTAATATTATGTAAATCACTTCTTTTTGTCCTTTTTCCTATTTCATTCATTTTGTCATTTTCTTAATTTCTTTAGTTTTGTCATCTGTCCCTTCCATTCTACCCTCCTTTGTGCACACCCAACAAAGTGGGATATTGCCTTCTATTTATTCTGTAATCTGCAAATGAGTGTTAGGAGGGCAGAGGTGGTAAGCAAGGAGGGAAAGTTTAGCTATGAATGGTAGTAGTGGGTTCAGATCTTTCTTTTGCGATTCCATTGAATGTCTGACCTCACCAGCCAAGGATGCATCCCACCCCTGTGTATGTTGTCCTTGGAAATGGCCAGCACTTACACCCATCTCCTTGGAATGCTATTAGCTTTCTCTCTTAAATATTGTTCCTTTCCTTATCCCATGACTGCCCATGCAACTTGAACCTGCTTCTCTTTTAGTGAACAATTCTTAGGAAATGTCTCCTCAGTTTGAGGAGAATTAACATCATAACAATATTGATCAGATAAATTTATTTAGATCTTTAGTTCTCTCAGATATGTTTCATAGTTTCTGGAGTACAGAGTTTGAACATCTTTCATTATATTTATTGTAGTTTTATATTTGTTACATTTTATTTAACATATTTATTAAATATATGTTTGTATGTAATAAAATATGTTACAAATATATTTTAGTTATATTTTATTATATGTTATATTTATATGTATTTGATTTTGTCAATGCTACTTTAAGAATTTCATTTAATTATTTATGATAGTATATAAAATTATAGTTAATATTCATTCATATATTGACCTTCTATCCTATAACCTGGCCAAGTACACTTAGTACTGCTTTATAAATTCTTCAGGATTTTCTACATAGTCATACCATCTGACAATTAAATAGTTTTCTTTAAATCTCAATCTTTGTGCCTTTTCTTTCATTTTATTTTCTAATGGCACTGGCCTCTAGTAAAAATTTGAATAGAATGATGATGTGACAGAAGATATCCTTGCCTTCTTCTCAATCTTAGTGGAAAAAAAGTTAATATTTTGCCATTAACTTTGATATGAACACTAATAAACTAACCACATAGATTCTGTAATTAGTCTTTTACTATATTTGCTTTATCACAAACTATTTAGCAATTCATCTATGAATGTATCAACCCATCTTTCTAAAAAATACATATTACAGGCCAAGCTCAATGGCTCACGCCTGTAGTTCTAGCACTTTGGGAGGCCAAGGCAGGCGGATTGCCTGAGGTCAGGAGATCAAGACCAGCCTGGCCAACATAGTGAAACCCCATCTCTACTAAAAATACAAAAAATAGCTGGATGTGGTGGTGGGTGCCTGTAATCCCAGCTACACAGGAGGCTGAGGCAGGAGAATTGCTTGAACCCGGGCAAAAGAGCAAGACTTCATTTAAAAAAAAAAAAGAAAAAAAAAAATATATATATAGAGTTATATATTATATATATTTTACAAAGTAAGTTATAGACATCTAATACCTCACTCCAAACAGCTAAGTGTACAAAGCATTAACTATGTATGGTTCATTGCTTATTTACAGTCCTCATTTTGTCTTTTGTGGTAAAATCTATATTTAATGAAATACACAAACCAGAATTGTATTATTTCATGATTTTTTGACAACTCCATACACCTCCATGTAATTCAAACCCTATTGTGAAAGACAAAAATGCAGTGGAAGATTAAGGAGATGATTTTATTTAGGCTGTTACAGTAGGGAAAACATTAATTAATGAGAAACATTTTAAAGAAAAAGGAGTGGGCCTAGAGTTTCACAGAGGTAGGTAAACAAGGAGGTCACCTCCACGAGTCTTATGAGAGCCATGAGGAAGGACAGGGCCAGGTCTTACCTGGGAATATGCAAGGGAAGGGTGGTCACTGGCGATCAGCTGCATCTAGGTAAATAAAAGTGTGTGCGTGGGTGGGTAGCGGGGGAGGCTTCTGAACCATCTCTGTATTTTAGGAACACAGGGCTGAGGTAAAGTTCAACATTATCAGTCCACACTTTTATTTAAGAAGAATGTTATTTGTTGTTGTACAACTCAGAGAAGATAATAAATATCCTGAGTGGGTCAAAGAAGGGTCTGAGAAATAGTCTCAGAAAGAACTCTTGTTGGTGTTGTTCCTGTATAATCAGTTAAAGTCATCTTTTGAGAATTGGTGGCAAAGGTCAGTTGTTTTAGAATCCCCCAAATCAGGCATGTTTTAAGAAGGGATGGCAGAACTGAAAAAGAGAAAATACGAATATAAAAGGTTGTATTAAAGAACCAGGAGTGGGACTGGTAGTTATCAGTCCAGTGGATTCCAAGAGGTCAGTGGAGGAAAATATTTTCATTACACAGCGCTGCTCATTGCTTTCAAGCTGGAATATTGATGCATTTGGTGATGTTGTTCACATTCTTATGCAGGGGTATGTATGACCCAAGCATTTTACTAGACTTTCTTTCCAGGAAGTATTTTGGATCATCCTTCATCTTCTGTTGTGGTGAGTCTTTTCAAGGCTTATATCAGGTTTCCGGAATTTAGCTCACAAGCCTTCTTCAGATCCCAAGTAAAAGAGCCAAACGCAAAGCACCTTAGAGTCAAGTTAGAGATCTGGGCAGTTGGATTTTAGGTGTCTGATGATGAGCCAGAAAGGAGAGAGAAAAATGAAAAAGTTAGTTTGGAGACGTGTTGCCAGACACTGAAGGAAACTGGAATAATTGAAAATATGATAAGGATTTTTAAGTTTTACAAGTAACAGAATCCAAGGCAACTTACAACTAAGTACTAAAACTGTATTTTTCCCATAGTGGGGGAGAAGTCAATTAAATCTCTACTCAAAAAGATGGAGTTTGCCTTTGTATTTCTTACCTGCAATTAAAAGGTTGCAAAATAGCACAAAGATATTGAACAAGGCAGATTCTGATTACTCAGAAGAGTGTGCTATAGTTGGTTCATAGTTTTGCATTGTAGTACAACACTTCTCTACAGTCACCCTGCTTTTGATCAAAAGTAATATCAAAGAAAAAATTCTTGATCACAGAATAAGGCTTATCACATTAGATTTGGCTTGATTATTTACATAGATGCAACAAGAATGGTAATTTACAGATGTGAGGGCGATCTGGCTGTGACATCTGTCACCTCATTGATTGCCAGGGTTGATTCAGCCGATCTGGCTGGCTAGATGTATGTCCCCTTCTTCCCTCATTGCTCCGTGTGCATCCCTCCAGAAGCTTTGCACTCGGTAGAAGAGGACGAACACCCCCAATAGAGGAGGACTGATAGAGAGTATACGAGTAGCTGTGCTCCCCTGCTAGAACCTCCAAACAAGCCCTCAAGAATGGTGATTTACTATGTAGACCTTAAATTTGCTTTACTGGAAATTTTTGTGAGGAATTTCAGATTGGACTTTTAAAAACCTCTTTAGGATAGGAGGACAAGCCCAAGGTTTGCCATCTAATTTCACCTGTAATACCTGTAAATTTGCAGGAATTTCTTCCCAAGATCCCCTCAATTTCCTAAGTTTTCCAAGCCTCCTAGGACAAGACCTTCTTTACTCGCCTATAAGGTTGGGAACCCTGTAAGTTTATTCTTATTTGTGCTATTGTTTTCTTCATTACCTTGTGTCTATACCATTTGTTATGGATCTTTTAGGGAATTCTAAGGCAAGATGTGCTGTTAGTTTTGCCTTTTGTTTCTAATTTTGATGCCCCAAGAATGAGATAACCCTTCTGAAGTGGGAGACTTTAAGGCAAGTGAAGTCTTGCCTTAAAAAAAATAGGACCACAGAAGCCTTTTGTATTTACAGTGCCCAAGCCTATTGCCCGGACAACAACATCTGCACTCTTCCCTAACAACATTAATTTTAATAGAGACTACCTGGGTTTGGGTACTTAAAACTTGTGTTAAGAGGACCCGAGAAAGGATAGAAATCAATAGTCTCTGCTGTCCCTGTTGAATAAAAGCTTTTGATAGTACTAATAGCCATGTGAAAGGCAAAAATCCTCACTTAAATGATCAGTTGGCCTTGAAAATAACACTAAATCAACATAGGTAATTTCTATTTGTTCATTTTCTGCAGTCTTTAGCCAGAATTCTATCCTTAGCCAGAAAATATGTTAGTCCCCACACCAAATAATAAGCCTGCTATAATTCCAAACCACTTAGCAACCTTTTCTGTGTCATTCAGGTGTGAATTAGCGAGTGTTATGTTTCCTAATCAGAGTTGCTATCATGATGTATTAACAGGGAAAGCTAATTGAATAGCAGAATTCTTTGAGTGAAGCAGCTCTTTCAGTTGGCACTGGCTTACCATATCATGGCAGTATTTCATTAAATCTTCATAAAGTACAACTTTATTTAAAATGTAATAATTGACTGTCAGTGGAAAATAAGTGGTAGGCATAGTGAGGAGTAGGGGAAGCTTCTGCCAGTGACTATTCTACCTGCTGTTTTTTCTCACAGTCAGAACATCTCTTTGGTATGGGAGAGAGAGAAACTGAAATGTACTGACCTCTTTGTAGAGCTTGGGGGTATGGACCTAAAGCCTTCAGAGAAACACAGCACATGCTGAGCAGCCCACAAAGCCCCCATTATTACTGTGTGGGCAACTCCGTTTGCATCTCATTGAAAATGTTGTCTTGCACATCAACATAAGCAATTAAAAAATAAAAGAGGAAAAACATCCGCCTGCTTGTTTAAGATGCTCAGCAAAAGAAGGGAAGCTTGAGATTTGAGAGAAAAGGGAAGGTTTGTAGTATCAAACTTCCATCCTCACCCCCCTACTGAAACTTGCCTGTAAAGCTACTTTTTAAAAAGCCTTGAAAAGAAGAGGAGGGAAAAGCCCTGAAAGAAGCTTTCATGTCTGCCAAAATGTAGGTTCATTAACCAGTATATAAAGAAATGAAATTTTGGTTCACTTGCTGTAATATTAACTTAAAAATAAATTGAATACAATGTATTTAATTTCTCATGCTGTCCCTCCAGGGCACAGGCTCTATTTATGAGCTCAATAAATACACAGTAAAAATCTGGATTGATAGAGAAATCGAAATAAAAGCTAAGAAAAGTTGAAAAGGAATCTGAGAATTAGGGAAGGAGGTAGACTGTGTGAAAAGAAAACAGAGGAGAAATTAGGGAATGAAACTGCTATGAAGATTTCAGAAGTTGTATGTAAAGTATTGCAGTAAGGGAAAGTATCTTAGATGTTGCCTTCACTCTCTGCCTCACCTCTTCTGCCTCTGTCTCTCCAGCTTTGCGTAACTGAGTTCCCTGATATTCTATCACACCTCCCTCTCCAGGGGCTGTTCATCTCAGTCTCCTGGACCATTCGTATCAATCAGGAAGTTTGATGGTCCAGTCTTTCAGCAGGTGAATTTGTCTCTGAAGATAGGGAATCATTACCTGAACTCCACCTAATTTCTGCTAGAGGGAAGATTCTACAAACAAGCCTATGGATGTGTTTGTACCCACCTGCACTGAAGCTGCAATTTAGATTTATTGGGGAAGGTTAGAACGGGTTAAAATGAAGAACATTACCTATGCTGAATGCAGTTGACTGAGAGTAGGAAAATAGACGAACTGTTAACAGAATCATTGATATCCAACCCTGGAAATGATGGCGGTGGTGGTCCAGTGAAAAGAAACAACACTAACAGATTTTGTATTTGGAAATAGGGTGTGATATTTAGCTTCATGATTGCCTGCATTTTCTGTGATCAAGAGATGCAATTGCCTTGAAAAATACAGTTATAATCACAACACAAATATAGAATATATATGTGCTGACTGAGAAAGGAAAAAGAATAAAATTAACATTATTAACAGTCACTGTTAGTGTAAGGATACCTTATCTTACTGCACTTCACTTTATTGCACTTTGCAAATGTTGCGTTTTTTACAAATTGAAGGCAACCCTGTGATGAACAAGTTTATCAGTGCAATTTTTCCAATATGTGCTCATTTTTTATGTATGCTGCATTTTTGGTAATTCTCACAACATTGCAATCTTTTTTGATATTAGTATATTTGTTTTGGTGATCTGTGATCACCGATCTTTTATGTTACTATTGTAATTGCTTTGGGGCATCATAAACTGTGCCCATGTTAGATGGCAAACTAATTGATAAATTTTGTATGTGGTGTGACTGCTCCACCAACCTCCTATTCTCCTTTCTCTCTCTCCTTGGGCCTCCCTATTCCCTGAGACAAAACAATATTGAAATTAGGCCAATTAATAACCCTAGAGCGGCCTCTAAGTATTCAAGTGATAGGAAAAATCATGTATCTCTTACTTTACATCAAAAGTTAGAAGGATTAAGCTGAGTAAGTAAGTCCTATCAGAAGCCAAGACAGGCTGAAAGCAAGGCCTCTTGTACCAGTTAATCAAGTGTCAAAAGCAAAGGAAAAGTTCTTGAAGGAAATTAAAAGTTCTACTCCATTGAACACATGAATGATATGAAAGTGCAACATTTTTACTGTTGAAATTCAGAAAGTTTCAGTGGTTTAGATAGAAGTTCAAACCAGCCACAGCCTTCACCTGAACCAGAATCAAATCCAGAGCAAGACCGTGAATCTCTTTAATTTTCTGAAGACTGAGAGAGGTGAAGAAGCTAAGAAGAAAAGTTTGAAGCTAGCAGAGGTTGGCTCGTGAGTGTTAAAGAACCTCTATAACATAACATAAAAGTTCTCTGTAACATAAAAGGTCAAGGTGAAGCAGCAAATACCCGTGGAGAAACATCAGTAAGTTATCCAGAAGATCTAGCTAAGATCATGGAAGAGGGTGGCTACTCTAAACAACAGATTTTCAATGTAGCTGAAATGGCTTTCTATTGGAACAAGATGTCATGTTGGATTTTCACAGCTGGAGAGGAGAAGTTCAAGTCTGGATTTAAAGCTTCAAAGGACAGCCTAACTCTCTTGTTGGGGGCTGATGCAGCTGCTGACTTTAAGTTGAAGCCAGTGCTCATTTGCCATTCCAAAATTCCCAGGACTCTTTAAGAATTATGTTAACTCTACTCTGCATGTGCTCTATAAATGGAACAATAAAGCCTGGATGACACTACATCTGTTTACTGCATGGTATAGTGAATATTTTAAGACTGTTGTTAAGACCTACTGCTCAGAAAAAAAGTTTCATTTCAAAATATTACTGTTCGTTGACAATGCTCCTAGTCACCCAAGAGCTCAGATAGAAATGTACAAGGAGGTTAATGTTTTCATGCCTGCTAACAAAACATTCATTCTGTGGCCCATAGATTAAGGAGTAATTTCAACTTACAAGCCTTATTCTTTAGTAAATAATTTTGTAAGGTTATGGTTGTCTTAGACAGTTATTCCTATGATGAATCTGGGCAAAGTAAACTGAAAACCTTCGGGTAAGGATTCACCATTATAAATGGCATAAAGAACATTCATGATTCATGGGAGGAGGTCAAGTTACCGACATTAACAGATGTTTCAATGAAATTGATTCCAACTCTCATGGATGACCTTGAGGGGCTTAATACTTCAGTGGAGGAAATAACTGTAGATGTGGTAGAGATAGCAATAGAACTAGAATTATTAATAGACATGAAGCCTGAAGCTGAGACTGAATTGCTGCAATTTCATGATATAACGTTAATGAATGAGGAGTTGCTTCTTATGGGTGAGCAAAGAAAGTGATTTCTTGAGATGGACTCTACTCCTGGTGAAGATGTTGTGAACATTGTTGAAATGACAACAAAATGTCTAGACTATTACACAAATGCAGTTAACAAAGCAGTGGCAGATTTGAGAAGATTTGACTCCAATTTTGAAAGAAGTCGTACTGTGGGTAGAATGCTATCAAATTACATCACACGCTACCTAGAAGTCTTTCATGAAAGGAAGAGTCAATCCATGCAGCAAACTTCATTGTTGTCTTATTTCAAGAAATTGGCACAGCCACCCTAGCCTTTAGCAAATCATCACCCTGATCATCAACAGAGAGGCAAACCATCAACAGAGAGGGAAGACCATCTGCCAGCACAAAGATCGTGATTGAGGGCAGACTCAGATGGCCATTAGCATTTTTAAAAATAAAGCATTTTTAAATTAAGATATGTATATTATTTTTTCGATATGTCTGTGCATCTAATAGAGCACAGTATAGTGTTAACATAAATTTTATTTTCAGTGAAAAACCAAAATAGTCATGTGAATTTACTGCAATATTTGCTTTGTTGTAACATTCTGGAACCAAACCCACAGCATTTTTGAGATATGCCCATACTTATTATTTTTCATTTCTTTATATTTCCATGATATACCTAAATATAGATATTTTTATCCCAATTTTACAAATAAGGATATGAAAGCATATATAGTTTTACCCTAATTATAGAACTAGCAAGTAGCTGAATCACTTAATTCAGCTTAGTTTTATACTATACCCTATCCTTCCTCTATTACAATACTATACTGCCTGGCATGGAAGAATAATAACTGTCCTTATTACTGTAAATGATGTGATAATAATGTACTTAGTGTCCTACTCTCTAAACACAAAGAATTCATGTGTGCATATATATGTATAGGTACTCACTGAAAACAGGACATTGGCTAATTTTGACATAAAAATTATTGTTAGGAACGTTATCAACTCCACTTTGTCATGACCCCTACCCTATCCCCACCAACAATAACCACTTTAATGACTTCTAGTAGGCTAGATGCTTTTCATCTGTTTTTGAATTTTGTGTAAATGGATTTATGCAGTATGTGCTTTTTGTGTCTGGCTTCTTTTGCTCAACATTAGGCTTGTGATATTAATCCTCATTTTCATGATAGAAAACTATACAGCAGGGAGAATAAATAGTCACAGTATCCTATTATGTTTTAACACAACTTACCTATTCTGCGGTTGATGAACGTTTTGGTAATTTTCAGGTACCTACTATTGTGAGTACTGCTGCTACAAACACTGTTGTAATTGTATTTTGGTAAATGAGTAGACACATTTCTGTTGGATCTATGCCTGCGAGAGTGATGGTCATAGAGTATGCATATGTTCAGTTTTTTCGTATTTTTTAAATGTCTGTGAACAGTGTAGACTGTCGTATTTCAGTGTCACTCAAGGAAATTGTACAGAACAGAAGGTGATAACATGTTTGAGGGTCAGTTATGTGTGGGGCATTCTACTGGAGGCTTTTCTGGCAACTTTTAATGTAGATGATGCTATGATCCCTTGTCTGTATCTTTCCTTTGCCATTGTTCCTGACATCAGCCCCAAGGTTCAAACCATCTTTTCCCTTTTCTAGGTAGACACTTACCAGCACTGTTGGGCAACAAAGTATGCTTTTTATGTGACCTCTCTCCCAACCTTCTCATGCCATTTCTCTGACTGCTGTGCTCCCTCTCCCCTTTCAGCCAAGCTCCTTCATGTCCTCACTCTCCTACCTCCCTGTTTTTTCACTGTGATTTCCTGATGTTGAGCTTAACAGGAGCTAGCATTTCTAGACTCCAGAGTGACTTTTAGTCCTGATTTCTCAGAGGCCAGACTGTTGGAAAGCCCTTCCCAGTGGTTTCCCTTCTGTCATTTGAGACACCGTGGTATCCCATATTCCACCCCACCCTCATCTTCCTCTTTTTCAAATTCCTAAGACCTCTAAGCCCCAAAGTGGCAGGACCTAGAATGTGGTTGTTTGGCAGACACACCAGGCACAATCAGCAGAAGGAAAAGTATATGCGTGTGTGTGTGTGTGCGCGCGTGCGCATGTGTGTGTATTTGATTTTTCACTCAAGCACATGCCCTGTCCTGAATCATTAAATTTAAACACTCATGGAGGCTGTGACACGACAAGCTGTTTGGCATTGCAAACTCTGGGCACATACTGATTAATTGGTTGAATTGTTCTTTGCCTTTCCGTTGGAGGTTTTGATGTTTACTTACAGCTTACCTCTGTCTCCTCTCACTCAATTCCTGCCACTTTTCTTTCCAAACTCTCATTTTCTTTTCCTACAAATCTCTTACACTGGCGACTTTCACATTCTACTAGAAGTGGCCTGAGGAACACTTGAGCCTCTCCGACTTCAGGAAGAGAGCCAGGCCTCATCAGTAGTGGGTGGGCTGAGGCTCGGGTTGTTGCCTCTACTTTCCCACCATGCTGGGAGAAATGTCCAGCTGGAGACAATTTGAGGCTACACCAGAAACACAGCAAGCACACCAACTTAACACTTCTTATATGTGTGAGCCTGTCTCAACCCTGTGTTTAATCATAGCCCACCTACTCACTCTTACCACAGCTGGCACAGGCAAGCCATTCACAGACAGCAGGAGCTCCAGGCTGTTGCACAGACGGAGTCCTGATCACATCTGCTGCCACTCTTTCACATACCTCATTCGGATAGGAAGTCCTGGGTCTAGAACCTCCATTTCTATTTGACCTTCTATTTTAACTCCCTTTCTTGGTTTAGTGGGCTTTGGCTTCCTTTTTCTATCATCACCTCTACCCACTACTTTTGGTTCACTCGAAGAGCCGAGATCCTAGGAATCCCACAAAACTAGCCATTGCCACCAAAGCTGTCTCCCTTATGCACAACACATCCAATTCAGGAAGGTTCACACAGGAGTCCTTTTTTAAAAAAATCCATAAGCAAGAGGCCTACCTCAAAGAGAGCACATAGTATCATAGATGTGAAGGTGTTTGAGCATCTGCCAGAAGATGTGCTTGAACCTATTGTTTATATGGTGACAGTTTAAACACTTGTTATCACTCACATCGTATAATTTTTAAAAGATAACTTTAAAAAGTCGAAGTGTAATACAAAGAACACTGGGTTACGTTGAGTCTGCAGTTGTGATCCTGTCACTGGGCCCCCGTTTCTTAACCACTAACATAAGTTTATTATGATGGTTGATTCCCAAGGACCTTTCTAGGTTTTTAAGTCAGCTGTACTGTGAGTCTATTGATAAATGATTGTGCTGCATGATCTCTAGGTTGTACTGTGTATTTGAGATTCCACTGTAAATTTTGTGACTTCTCTTCTCAGTTGCCCTAGAATTCGAAAAGAATAAGACCAGTTTTCTAAGACAATTACAAAAACTATGTCCTAGTGAATGTGCTACAGAGTTATGAAAAGTTCTCAGGCACTGTCTGCCGTGACATTCTATTGTCAGTTTTGCATTATTTTCCATATCTTCTTTTTCACTCAATTTCTTATATTTTCTAGTAGAAATGGGACAAGGTTCCTTAAAGTATAACAACCACAATTTCCTTTATCATTCTGTGCTTTAGAACTTTGCTTCAGGTACTTTTAAATGAGCAGTCCCGAAATCTTGAAATTAAACTGCCAGTTATTAGAGATGATATTTCATGCCTCACATGGGGCGCACCTCCTTTTCATATTGCATTTGTGATAGACAGTTCCTTGCATGAATAATAGAATGACCCTGAATGAATTCACGTCAGCTCTGCCTCAGGGAGAAACGCAAGGTGAGCTCCATGACTCCTAGTGTGATCCTTTGCCTGTTGACATTACTTTTAAACTTTTCTTCCTAAGGCTGCAGCCATGTGTATTAAATAAATGATAAACACCATTTCTCTCTCAAGGCCGGCTCACCATTTGAGCTACAAAGAATGCTTTGCAGGTAGTTGCGAGGTTAATATTGCTGAATTATTTATTTATTCTGTGTAGTTTAAACATTCCTATTGTCTGTCTTTCCCCCACTGTGTCTCTCTCTCTCAATCTCTCTCTCTCTTTTTTTTTTTTTTTAAACCTTTCTAGTGGCTGATTCAGAGTAGAGGAAATACATAATCTCCAGCAAGGACAGATTACAAAGGTGGCCTCTGTCTTTGGTTGAAAAGACAAAGAAAATGGGTAACAAACCTTGTTTCTTACTTTATTGGAGAGGATTTCACAGTTTGTTTGTTTGTTTGTTTGTTTTTTCTTTCTACAAGAAAACAATTGGAAGAATATAGATGTTTGAAAAAGAAAAAAAAAGGGAAGGAGAAGGTAATAGGTGATCCTACTACAAGGACAGACCCTGAAACTGCAGATCTCCTGAAACCCCTGTTGCTTATCATCTGCGTCTACTCTGCTATTGCATTTTTTTGTATAATTCAGATGAAAGGTGGATGAACTGGACGAGGACGTTCCTGAAAGGTAGACAAAGAGAAGAACAACTGCAAAAAGCATCACTTACCGTGAGGAATGAAATTGCCAGGTGGCCACTCTAGAAATGCCTTGACACACTTGTAGAAGTCCTTCAAGCATCCCTAAGTTTGCAAATGAGAAAATCATTGAATGGGTTCCCACCCTTTTCTCTAGTCTCATTTCTCTCCTAACTTGATACTTCAGGTTATAATCTTCTTGTTAACTTTTACTTTTACAAACATTTTTAAACTTTTACTAACTTATTAACTTATTATTAACATTTTATTAGATATTGGATGATTTTTTTTTTTAAAGCAAAGGTTCTCTGATAACTTTTATGAGTGATAATTAACAAAGAACAACCAAGCTAGGCTTATTCGCCAGCTTAATCATTCCATCCCACATGTTGAGTCCATGCCTCATTCAGAATGCAGGTCCTTAAGAGGATGTTTCTGAACTTTAGGACTCTTGAGTTGGACCAGTCTATCCTTCATGGTGCCTTATCTCTTCAGTTCCTGAAACCACTTGTCTGACCTTCAGAGAAATGAGAACCTAAACTCTGAGTAGTTTCTTCCAGTCTGTAGAGATTCTGAAGCCCCGTTTCCCAGAATGAACTTGCTCAGTGTACAGAGGGTCTTAAGGCTATATGGCTGACTTGAATTGGTCTGGAAAGTGGTTCTCGAATTTTTGGTCTCAGTACACCTTTACACTCTTACAAATTATGTTTACAGGGCTTCTATCAATACTATATTAGATGTCAAATTTCAGATTATAAAATATGTATTGATTCATTTAAAACAATAATAAACACATTAATATAAACATATATAATGTATTACTGTGAAAATGGCTATTTTCCAAAACAAAAATATTCCATGTGAAGAGTGGCATTGTTTACAATTTTTTTGGAAATTTCTTTCATATTAATATTGGGTTTAATAGAAGACGCTAGATTCTAATATCTGCCTCTTCGGTTTAATCTGCTGCAATATGTTGTGTTAGGTGAAGTACATAAGATTTGGCCTCCCACAGATAGGTATTTGGAAAAGGGAAGACTTCATGAGTGACCTGAAATGGTCTTGGAGGTCTCTAGAGGTTCTTGGCCCTCACTTTGAAAACTGCTGGTCTCTTAGGGAATATCCTCTGGCTCTCAATGGACCAGCTATCTTTTTTGTCATCCGAACCCTCTCCCTTATATTCACTGTCCTAACCATTAAAGTGGATGATACCCTACCTTCTGAATGAACCAATGCGACATTAAAGAGATTTAAGCCACCTGTTTCAAAAATGGAACTCTTCAACCCATCAAGGTGTCTAGTGGAAGACATTTCTAGTGTTCTCTGACATACACTTCTCCTCCTCTTCCAAGCATATGGCAGAGTATAGCTCTCAGACTCTGTGTAATGAGCAGGACCATGTGAGTTAGTTCTGATAAACAAGCTCTAGGGAAATGTATGTGTAATTTTAGGACTTAGGCAATGAAAGCTCATGTGTCTGTCTCCCCTGATGTGGGAAGAATAAAAGATCTGTGTCCCAGGTGGTGCAGTTAAGAGATGGTAGAGTCCCCATCAGTTGCATCATTGAGTTCCTGTGTACAGAAGAGCTCCCCAACCTGCACTGGATATGTAGTAAGAGCAAGAAATAAGTCTTTGTTAGGCTAAGGCAATGGCATGTAATGGCTGATTAGTTACTGCAGCATAACCTCACTCATACTTAAAAATACATATAGTCTCTGAAGGAAAAGAATCCTTAAAAAGAGATTATAAAACCAATGCTAAATCTTTGAATGTCAGAGTTCTAGCTCATCTGAGCAGCCTAGATTCTAATAACTCCAGCTGACTCCCCCTATTTCTTCATGTGCCCCTGCTGTCTCCTTTTTTCTAGGTAGCTGGGTTCCATAGCAGAGTAGAAAAAGGCAAATGGAAGTCAGCGTGATGGTTTTCATTGTTGTACTCCAGAATCAGCTCTGGTCCCTATACTTACACCAAAATTGTTCCACATCCACAAAGTAACTTCCCTTCCTTGGTTACTAATTTCTCAATGACACCACCATTCTCTGAGATCATCTAGGCTTAAAACATGAGAGGCACTTTGACAATTTCCACTTATTCACAGTCACCTGATTCTGTTCATTTTTTCCTGAAAACCATTGTTTAGGCCATTCTTGCATTGCTATGAAGAAGGAGTACCCGAGACTGGGTAGTATAAAGAAAAGGGGTTTAATTGGCTCATGGTTCTGCTTGCTTTATAGGAAGCGTAGTGCTGGCATCTCTTTGGCTTCCAGGGAGGCCTCAGGAAGCTTATCATCATGATGGAAGGCAAAGGAGGAGATGGTTTTTCACATGACAAAAGCAGGAGCAAGAGAGAGAGAGAGAGAGTACAGGGGTTGGAGGCACACACTTTAAAATGACCAGATCTTTTGTGAAGTCAGAGGGAGGCCCCAGCCATTTATGAGGGATCTGCTGCCATGATCCAAACTCCTTTACATTTCAACATGAGACTCGGGTAGGGACATCAATCCAGACGATATTAACAAGTCTCATGTCTGTCCATTCCTCTCAATTTCTACTGCTGAGATTCCATTGCTATCTTGGCTTGCTGCTTGAAATATGGCCCCACGTCCCAAACTAGTTAAAGCACCGTCAGCATTTCTCTGACATTCCAGTGCCCTGTGGTAGAGGGGAAAGGGGACTAACTAAAGATCTAACCTGGGCAGTTATCATAGTAGTTGTTTTGCTTGCTCCATTTTACTTAATCCTCACAATATCTCTTTAAGGTAGATACTGGTAATTTGATTTTACCAATGTTGAAATTAAGACTTGGAAAATTTAAGAAATTTATCTCAGTATCACAGTGCTAGTAAATAGTGGAGCTAGAATTGAAACCAAAGTCTGATTCATCCCCCCACAGAATTTCTATAATGGCCTGTTGCCATTCATTAAATACTGAATGGGTAAGTGAGTGAGTTAGTGAATGAATGCATGAATTAATGCATGAATACATGAATGAGAGGAGCAGTGGGCAGAAGACTTGTAATATGATTTTGTGCACTTTTGCAAGCAGAGGGCAGTTGCTTTTATGGCTGTAGTAGCTGCTGTCACCCCTGCTGTGAATATTGCATGTTCATGTCTGTGACTGTCCTTCCACCTGTACACTCCACAGCCCACACTCTTACTTAGGACAGCCGAGCACAACTTAATCAGCTAGTATTGAAATAATTCTGATTGGGAGCATACTAATGCTTCCTTCAATTAGTTTCCTCCAGAGTTAATCCCATTTACTTTTCCTGTTCGGGCAACCAGCTGTTTGAGGTTGCTGGGCAACCAGCTGTTTGAGTTTGCTGGGCAACCCAGAGTTGAAGAGCAGGAGGGTGGAGAGAGATTGAGGCCCAGAAGCTTCAACCAAGGTGAAGATTAAATGAGACTCAAATGTCAGAGAGGATTTATTTTAAGGCACCAACCCAACCGACTATTCCAAAATGAACATTGAAAAGGTGAGCTAACATGCCTCTAATCCCAGCACTTTGATAGGCCGAAGCAGGTGAATCACAAGGTCAGGAGTTCGAGACCAGCCTAACCAACATGGTGAAACCCTGTCTCTACTAAATATACACAAATTAGCCGGGTGTGGTGGCATGCACCTGTAGTCCCAGCTACTCAGGAAGCCAAGGCAGGAGAATTGCTCAAACCTGGGAGGCAGAGTTTGCAGTGAGCCAAGATCGTGCCACTGCACTCCAGCCTGGGTGACAGCGAAACTCCGTCTCAAAAAAAAACAAAAGAAAAAGTGAACTAAATTCAGTTCAGCACATTTGTTTTTCAGTATTTATAATCTTAGCATAATCTAATTTTTCTTCGGAAGCAGTGTAGCAACAAAGAGCCAAGGGGATTTGGTTCTGAGTGAAAGGCAAAAAGTGAGGCTTCAGGGAAAGCAAGAGTGGTTGTGAAATGGCAGCTTTCCTCTGGGATGGCTGTGTTGTTTCTGTAGAAGTGGATTAAACAATGGAGTGTGTTCAGTCCTGCAGAAACTTCCCTAGCACAAAGCAGGGGGCCGGATATTACTGAAAATATGAATATTGTAGAGAGGCAGAAAGAGAAAAATCACAGGGGTGGGAAAATCTTAGGGCATTATGAGCAGACACTAAAGATTAGAGAGGAAATGGAATGTGAGTGCTCAGCCCCAGCTTTTGCATTCTAGATCGCCATCCCCACAACCACCACAGTCCTGAGAATATTGCTGGTGGCAGGCTGATGCTTGAGGGGTGGGGAGTGCGCCACTGTAACTTCGTCCTGGGAGGACTGAAATACTTGCTGGGCTCCTTTCAGATGCACTGGGTGAATGTAAAAAAGAAGAGCTATTCAGTAATCTAAAAGTAAAGAAAAACTTCCAGGTGATCTTGAGGAAAAAAAAAAATGTCTTTCTCTTTAAAGTCTCTGCAATACTTCTGCAGCATACTGCCTATGGGACAGAATTATTTTTCATCTAAGAAATACAAGGATACATTCACATCTCTGGTTAAGGCCTGTACATCACAGAAGTTGCAGGGATCGCTGTGAAGTTTCAGTGAAAGCTAAAATTCCGAATCCCACTGGGGTCGTTATGCCACCTTTGGCAAATCCGTTACTAAACCCAGATTTGAAAACAATGCAACATGTTTTTTCCCCTGAAAATAAAGTAAGGATGTTTCATTTAGCATCCAGTCTCACACTCTCAAAGGGCAATTACTTCCACCACTTCCATGGGAATTAAACTGAAATGAGAGAGGAAGAGAGAGATTGAGAAACTGGGAGATGAAGAACTGTTCAGTTCCTTTTAAGTAGAAGAAAGACATGGCTGAAAGAAACAGACATGTCTTTTAATAAAATAATAATCATTGAAACATTTTAAAATCCAAACTTTAAATAAATATAAATCATTTATATATGTATATCACTGGAAATGATTTATTTTAATTACTACAAATATATAACATAACATCAATTTAATTTTATATATATACATACACACACATATTCAAATTTAGAGTGAACATCCTTTCTACTACACTAACGTCATATCACTTATTTGAACAGTAACTGAGACATCAAGATGAGGCAATAAAAATGACTACAGTCTCGTGAATGAATACTTTCTGTGAATGAATACTTTTCTCCAATACATACAGCCGATATGTGGGACCAGAAAAACAAAAACTTAACCACTCGTATGGGTGCATGGAGTAAGTAAAACATTTATTGCATGAAGTTGTTTAAGAAATTTGTAGCCAGATAACTAACAGAGTTGTATAATTCAGGTTCCTCTACAAAGACATGGAAATAGCCCTCTTATACAGAACCATTTATATGATACCATCTCTTGCAGTGAATTTCTGTTTTGGCAAATACAGTCTTTCAGTGATGTATAGCTAGGCTATTCCGTTACGTTTCAGGTCTTCATTCAGAGTAATAGAAGAAAGAGCCACAGCATAATATTCCTCATATCCAACTTGGATACTTAATGGCAGGCAAATTAATGGAGAAAAAGCCCCAAGTCTAAGATGGAAACTGTTGGAAGGGCCATGAAAATTTGAATGATCGTATTTGGAGTTCCTCAGTGCTATAAGGGCAAAAAGGTCTCCTTTTTAATATAAGATTACTAAACATGCATTGCTTTTGTGCTCACATGTTGTAACCGGAGAAGAAACTTGGCTGATGCCTGAGGTTGTAAGTCTGTTATCTGAATTTCTCTACCTCCCTCCCTCACGTTCAGAAAACCATCTCAGGAAAATGGGTACCTGAGGATGCAGCCTTAGAACTCCAGCACTGGACTAGATGTCACCTGCAGATGGCGTCTAGGATTGTACTGAAAATGATGACTGGAGCCTTTATTAAGCCTGTGTTGTTGTCTGTCTTTCGCGCTCTTCCCTTCCTAACCAGCTGCCTTGATCTGAAGCATTTGTCTCAGTTTTCTATGGGAATTCTAGGGAACGAGACCACATCCTTTTAAACTGGTACCAACTTTACTCCCAGATATGTCTTCACTCTGCCCTACATATGCCACCGTGCTGTCGCACTATTATCTATAATACTTTGGTTTTTCTCTCTGAACATCCTTCTAGCACTTATATCTTCAACATTATTACAGAAAGTTATTTTTATCATTATAATGGTTTGATAATACCGTAACACTGTGATAGGGCTTTTGTTGTGTTTGGTTATGTCTATCTAATCTATATCTGTCTTTAGCTGTTCTCTCTTTCTCTGTCTCTGTCTCTCTCTCTCAAGTCAAAGTGTACAACAGTAAGCAAAGTTTGGCCTCTATTCTCTTGTGAAATCAAGTTAACATGCTCCACCTGTTGATATCTTTGTAAGAGAAATCTTGTGTATATGCACATATGCAGAATTTCTGCTCTTTGCTTCTCAGGAAGTCTCTTCAGTGTAGGAAGAACACATTAAAATGAAAAAATCATGTTATTTTTAGAAGACAGAAAAGCAAATAAATGTGTGAATAGAATATGCACTATTTCACTTCTTGAAACATTGAACATTGAATATTGATTGAAAGGCCACCACGAACTTTGAAAGACCACTGTGTTCAGAGAACTGTGATAGAAACTAAAATAGTAGAAAAAGATGTGATACTTTCATTTTGAGAGGTTTACAATGGGATGCAGAAAAAAAGAAACCTGTAAATGTGAATGGCAGTGTATTTGGTTAGTACCTACCGGCTATATAAAATTGCTTTTGGACGTGTTTCATGATTCCTTATAAAACGAAGACTTAATAAGTTTACTTGGCAGCTGATGGGCAAAGTTTAAAAAAAAAATCAAATGAGTTTTTTGTTTTCCTTTAAGCAGTTCCTGGCAATGCTTTCTTTTTTTTTATTTCCAACAGATGAGTTTTTAAAACAATGATTGCATTTAGAACCTTCAAGAAAGCTTGTTAACTGTGGATTTGATGAGCCAGGTCCTGAGATCTGAACTGGGAGCTGGCTTGGTGCACACATGGCAGGGCCAAGGGGGTCTTGAATTTCCATGCAAGGGATACACAGACAAATGAACATGATAAGAGCAAACGTTAGCCTTGCACCCTTTGAGTAGCAAATCACAGTGTATATTGTGTAGTCCGTGAAGATTGGTGTCATCCATTCCAGGGCCTGGGTACTGTGTACAGGGTGAGCAATGACTTAGATGGAGAAAATATTTATCATTTGCTTTGATCACTTTTTCATTGCAACCACATTTCCTAAGAGAATGGGCATACCAGTTCAAATATTTGCTCTTCATTTAATGCTGCTTGGCAGTCTTTGCATCCTTTGCTCTCTGACTTGTTCACCTGGCTGTGCAGTCTGTTTCCCAGGAGTGCTCTTGATGAGATATTTTGTCTTTATCAGGAAATTGATTTCTTGCATCTTTTTCTGAGATTACTGAATCCAATATTGGAGTAGAATGACTCAATTCTTGGAAAAATGTCTAATTTGGGATTCTGGTGGTTGATCTTTTTTCCAGTCAGAGGGTCAAAGCCGAATTTGAGCTTGTTGGCGGGAGAGGCAGAGGAGATGCCTTGTGGCCTGCCTGGTTCTTCCTTGCATGAAGCTCTCATCCTCCTCCAGCAGTGTGCTGCCTCATCAGCCCGGGCTCTGGGTGCATCGTGCTTCCACTGGAGAGAGCGTCCTGCTCCAGTGTAGCTTTTCACTGTTTCCCTAGTTCTAAATCTTGACTGAGATTTCTTGGTCTTATTCTTTAATTCCTTAAGCATCCTGGCAGTTCCTTACTGGGCTATCTGCCCTTCCAATTGTGCATTGTTGCACTTTTGGTGAGATGAGCCTAAATTCACCACTCTTCCTTGGTGTTGAGAGGTGGCTTAGTGGCCTAAGCTTTGGGTTAATAAAGGCTGGACTCTTGAGTCCAAGACTAGCACAGCTGTTTGCACTCTGTGTCTTCCCATAAGAGATGCACCAAGCAGTTTTATTATGTGTAAGGGCCTTTGCCGTGATACTTTTGGGAAGGGCAATGTGTATATTTATATTTCTCCTTGATGTTTTATTCATGACCAATACTTGTTTAGTCTATGATGGCGATAGGGAGCAGGAAAGCAGTCTATGTGTCTGAGTCTAGTTCGTTTAGGTCTTAAACTCAGAACTGGTTTAATGCAGCACATGTATAGAGTTATTATAAACAATGATGGCAGGAATGCACAATTTCTGTAATTAAAATGCCCAGTATATTCAATTCACTGGATTTTACCCTGTGACCACTGTGCTCTTTCTCTCTATGTGAAGAAATGCACTCAATTAAGTCTTGCATAATGTGCGCTTTGTCAGTCCAAAAATTTTTTTTCAAGCTGCTTGTGGTGTCATTGGTATTTATTCTGCAACGTCAGCAGTGCTTGTGGGCCAAATGCAGAGTGCAGGCTGTGGTTGAAGCAACTTTTTGTTGCTGTTGTTCACATTCCAACATTCTTAAGAACTGCCTGAAAAGAAATGTTGGAACTGCTTTCTAAAAGTACTTTTCAGAGCCATGCACTATTGGAGAAGTTAAGAACCTTACAGTTCCGAAGGAAAAAAAATGACTGTGGGAATCTATTTTATTCCTACTTTGTGACAATGCTAGTTTATTTAAATCTCTCTCTCGCTCCCTTTTTTTTTTTTTTTTTTTCTTGTAGTCTTTCTCTGTCGCCCAGTGCAGTGGTGCAATCTCGGCTCACTGCAACCTCTACCTCCTGGGTTCAAGCTGTTCTCCTGCCTCAGCCTCCCAAGTAGCTGGGATTACAGGCGCATGCCACCATGCCCGGCTAATTTTTGTATTTTTAGCAGAGACAGGATTTCACCATGGTGGCTAGGCTGATCTCGAATTCCTGACCTTGTGATTTGCCCGCCTTGGCCTCTCAAAGTGTTGGGATTACAGGCGTGAGCCACTGTGCCCAGCCTTACATATCTTTCTCAAACCTAAAAACTAAAATTTAAAATGTTACAAAAAGCGTTTCTGTGTTCTCATTTTCTGACTTCCTTCTGAGATAGGAAAAGAATAACTCTTGTAAATAATGAAATGGTTCTGTCTTGCACAGAACACAAAACAAAACATTCCAATGCACTCTTGACAGCATGCCTCTGTGTCCCTTCCTGCAGGATTCTCCTGTACTTTCCAGAGACCTTCATTTTTTCCTTACCTATAGTTGAAAGGCTACCTATAAGGTGAAATGTATATGTTGTTTAAATGTTTATTCTTTTCAACTATTGGCTAACAATTGACAAAGATGGAGATGAGAACCTACAATCTTAATATTTGAAAGTGTTCATTCTCTTTTGCTCTGCCCAGTGTGGAACAAAATCTGAAGCTTTTAGTTCTCTTGTGCAATATTTCCTTTGTCCTAGCTGCCTCTGAAAGGAATCATTAATACCCTTTTAGCCTTAGCTTAGCCCTAGGCTTTAACGGAGTAGGGAGAGCCAAGAGAAGCAGAAAGACCATAGGCCGGCAAGAGGGGACATCAGGTTTGAAGTCCCTGTTGCTCACTTCTCACTAGCTGAAAGGCCTGTGTTTGTTCTCTGCACCACGTTTGTCAGCTATAAAACAAAGGTAAATACACATACTTACGTATCTTATATGGAAGATATTTGTCTATATTTTTTAGTCTTTGTTGTATCTTTGCAGGTTTAAGAGCATCAAGTGAGCTCATGTTTGAGAAGTTATTTTTGAAAATTCCAGATTAGATAAACATAAGTTATTCATCTTATTTTTCCAACTTCAGCGGGAGCCAGGATTCCACAGTTTGAAAAATGAAGACACTCTCCTTCGACTCTTCTTTTCCTCTCTCTAAATTAACAGTGGGTTAGCATGAGAAGTTTGGTCCTTTTCAAGGCCTAGTTTTACTGCGAGTTTGTAGAACCAAACTTCTGAAAGAACTATGGATAGATCTTTAGGAGGTTACTCTCCTAAAGAGACAGCGAGACCTATCCAGAGGAATAACCACTGTGGTGTGAAGGAGGAAAGAAAGCTCCTATGACAGGGAAGTGGAGATCTTTAAAGCAGTGATTTAGGAATTGTATTTAAAAAAAGATACAGAATGTCTCTTATGGGAGATACAATAATGTGAAAACTTCAATGTTAGAATTAAGCAGAGTTAAAATGAGATACAAACATAATCAGAGTTAAATGTAAAATTTGCTTTGACATATAGTCAAAGCATATGGCCCTCAAGTTAAAAACCATTTAGCTGGGAGCCAAACCAAATGCCAGAAGAGCTTGTTTCTCCTGAATTTAGCGAAGAGATTTTTCTTAGCCTTTCAAACTCACCTGTCACAAATAGGTTCCATTTTTAGCTCCATCTCTGAAACATTCTGTGATTCAGGTACCCAGTGCTGCCTCCCTGACTAGCCCTGTTGCCCTCCTGCCAGCCCCCAGAACCAGAAACTTGGTGGTGCTTTTCCTTGGGTACATTCACAGAATCTCCCTTGACCTCAAAAGGCCCACGTGTCAATTTTCTGATGTAATCAAGTATGTATGCTAGAGATATAAGTCATGTATCAAATTTCTAGTTTAATTAAAGACTTGCATTTCAAATTGAGCTCCTTTCCTCTACCTTCCAACCCAACCCCATTTTCTTTACCTGGTTGTTTATGTGTAGGAAGACTTGCTATCTAATGTAGGAGGTCACAACAGCTACTGACAGGAATAATCTGATGATGGGTTTTGGAGAGATGAATGGAGAATGGTGGATGTGTGGATATAGTAATTGGCCTAACTTCATCACAGCATGCCTGCTTTTAGAAATAGCAGTTGCCACCACCTTGCCCCCTTTTCAATAGATATTTCCTTTATGACATTATGAAAAATCAGTATGACATAAGTGTAGCATGCTGAAAATTAAACAGTCACAAAAAACCCATGGCTGTGTGTGCAACTGAGCCTGTCCAGATAACCTGCTGACATTTATATATTTTCTTATTCATTGAAGCCTGTGTAGGTGAAACAGAAAATAAAGCAAGGGGGAATGTTAACTGAAAAACAGTTTATATGCCTGAACATATTTTATAACAACGTAAAAGTGAAGAACCAGATATACTGTTTTAACTGGGGATTCCTTCAGAGAGGTAGAATATAACCTGGCGAGTGTTTTATCAAGATATGAGACTTAGAGACTTATAATGGAAAAATACTGTTTCCATTAATGGATGAGCAAACTCTGCCATAAATATTCACACAATTGGTTACCAAGTATAATTTAGGGCCATGTTTGAAGAACATTTTCCATATGAATATGTTTCAACACCTGCATCTCTTTAAAGCTCACTGTTCAGTAAGGGGAGTTGGTAGGCACGTGACTGGGTGGAAAAGGAGAGAAGCAAATGGAATTCTAAAAATCATCTTTACGTTTCGGTCTGTAAAAAGGAAAATAAAATGGCTGTAATTATAACACAGCCCTTTCCTCCCCCCGCCGTCAAAGCAGTTCTCGAGCCCATTTTGAGAATTTCTTTCCACTTGCAAAATGAATCATCAGAGAGGGGATATTTTGTCTTATTTAAGGGCACACAAACCTCAGCCAGAATTCCCTGTTGCAAGCCAGTTTGGTGAATAGATTACCATCAGTGATGTATAGTGGAAAGCCAAGTCAGATTCTTTGAAAAGGAATAAATAATATATTTAAAAATATATATTTGTCTTGGGATATTTAGGCCCTAAAGGCACAAGACATTTTTATGATTTCTCAATTGCTTTATAAAACAGACGTTTCAGCTACAAATATCTATTAGTCCTTGGCTTAGTTTCTTGCACAGGATTTCAGAAACTCTCATTTAAGCCACTGTTTTCAGGTGATTTAGCACTCATCAGTTCTAGCTTTTTTGTATAACCCATTACTTTTTTTCCTCTCACTGTGATCTGTGCGATACTATTTCTACCCCCCACAAAAATGTTTATAAAGAGATCATGAGCATAACTATAAAACGACATGCTGTTTTGCATAAAATGGAAAACCTCGAAGGAAGCATGTATTTACTCATTCATTGAATACTTAATTCACATCTACTCAATTCCAGGCACTGGCCCAGGTGCCATGGCCACAGCAGGGACTTACAGGTTTCTCTCCGCAAACAACTACAGTCATAACAAAATAAGGAAATAAATATACAAAATGAGTGCCCATTGTGATAAACACTCTGAGGCTGACTAAAATACTGATGAGGTAGAGAGTTACTAAGGGTGTTAGCTAAGGGTTCCTTTCTGTAGTGTGATCAAGGAAGCCGCTCTATGAAGGGGTCATTTAAGATGAATACAAGGAGCCAGGGGAGGGGGCAACGGAGTGATAGTTTCATGCAGAGAGGAAAGCCAACACAAATGAGAAAGGAAGGAGGTTGGCATGTTGCAAGGATGGAAGGTAAATCATTGTAGGGCTGAAATGAGATGTGGATGAGTTTGGAGATGTGAAGAAGGACCAGAACATTCTGGTCCTTATAGCCTGCAGTAAGCGTTTTGGATTTTACTCTAAAGTGTAACGGTTCTGTGTAAGTGAAATGACATGATCTGATTTATACTGTAACAAGATCACTTTAAAAGGGAACAGTTAATGACTAAGGCAGTATTGGGAAGTAATGGGAATGATGCAGTGAGAAGAAACTCATGGGGATGTGACCAGGAGCCCACCAGGGTTAGGGCGGAACTCGCACTGGGAAGAAGACGGTACCTGTGCTGCCTTCCCCTAGCCCTGTGGAGCCCCCAGGTGTGGTTATCAGTGACCGACTTGTAACTTTCTAAGCTCAGCTCAATATAGACAAAATGGTTTTTTTTTTTTTTTCCTTTCTTTTCTTTTCTCATTGGGCATACATACCTTTATTCTAAACATCAATAAAGGGGAAGTCAAAAATACCAAAAACATTATGACAGCTTGCAGCATGAGTCTACCTAAGGAAACAACTGTTTGATATGGAATAAAATGGCATATAGAATTCCCAGCAGTGTGACTTAATGACTGAATTGTGTCCAGTGGATGGAACAGTCACCCCAAGCCTTTCATAGAGGTCATTGTGTTGTTATTCACCCGGTGGTAAAATGACCCATTATGTCTGTGCAATGCTCCATCAACTGTGTTTTCACATCTGCCCTCCAGTAGGCTGCAGGGGTGGTGAGAGTGCCAGTTTACAGTTGTGTATTAAGCCTCGGTCTCTTGTCTCTCCTCCTATTGCAAGGGCTTCCTTAGCTCCTTCTGCAATAACCAACTCTTCTGACCCAGCTCTGGGCCCAGCTTCTCCAGCACATTGCTACTGCCTTGCTCCTTACTTTGTGCCAATTCTTGAAGAGGATAATGAAGATAATAATATTAACTTATATTAATTGAGTCTTTACCTTGCTTCAGACATGGTGCTTCTTTACCTACATTGTCTCATTTATTCTTTAGGGCATCCCTAAGGGTATTCTCCATTATCCCCATTTTAATAGTAAAACTGAGTATTAGTAAGATTGTGACTTGTCCAAGGCCATGGAATAGGTAAGGAAGCAAAGAAGTCCAGAGAGGAGACAAGGATGTAAGCAGAAGGTGCAGTGGGAAGGCTGGGATGGCAGATGTCAAGGTGACTGCTGGGTGGGTGGGCATCAGGAGAACATATGGGTTAGTCTAGGCACAGTGACATGCAAATGAATCATAAATGAATCAGTTGATCCTTAGAGACCAAACCAACCAGACACACCATTGCTTTCCAACTAATCCTTTCATTTTCCTGTGTTGGTCCACACAAAATAACCAGTTTGGGACAAAACTCAGTTTGCTTGGAATAATTTCAGTCATTTAGGAACCTCCGACCTATTTTATAAGCCAAATTTGCCTCACAGCACATAACCTTCGAAGACTGTTTTTATCCAAATTAAAACACAAATGGTGCTCATCCAAATTTTCATTCAGTGTAATTTTGGATTCCTTTTGGGTATTTACCTTTGGCAGGGAAAGTAAAGCTGATCTGCTAGGCCAATAAACAACAGTTGTTTCAGTGGGGACTGCAGGAGGGCTTTCAGTTAAATGAAGATGAACATTTTAAAAGTAAATTCAGCATACGTGGAGCTACTTCAAAATATGGACTGGTAAGGAAATAATGAGGCTGACATAAATCAGAATGTGTGTATTGTTATTCTTGATGACAAACTACCCTGGGTGGAATCTATTAAATACACTTGAGTAACCTACATCCATCAAAAAGCTGTTTTTCCCTTAGAAGCTACTGTCTACCAGAAGCCATCTTGCCACATAATAAGATCCTGTAGATACTTGATGAAAAACTGCAGGCACATATGTGTGAGCACTAAAAACAATACAGAATTAGTGTGGAGAATTATTAAAAACATTTCCATTAGTTGTCTACTTATGAAACCCTAGCTCTTGTACAGAGGAGCCAGTCTCCTCAGCTAATGACTGTGGGGCGTACACATGAACAGATTAGCATAAATTTGTCCTTGATGTAGCTATTAGTTGGGTGTTAGGGAGCCTCAGAATATTTGGAGAGTCTGATTAATCTGAGCAAACTTGGAGAATAATGGGATCGTCAGATCACTGGAAGCAGCTGTGTCCCGCCTGGTGGGTGCCCTCCGCAGCTCGGCGGCAGCGCTTTCCTCCTCCTCACGCTGAGGACTTTCTGCAGCAAGTGGTTTTAATGTCTGCTTTTCCAGTCTTCAGGGCATTTCATTCTTGGCTGATTGCTCTTGTATTGTCTGTAGTGCCAAGTGAACCTGAGCCACTTGAAAACTCATGAAAAAGGGAAATGGAGAGTTTTACCCATTTTAGGTCAGTATAAAAGAACGCAGTCAAGTTAACACACGTATTGAGTGCCTGTTGTGTACTGCACAGTGTTGAGTCCTGGGGGGTGGGCCGTGTGGGGCGAGGCATGATTATAAATAGTATAAAAAATAAAAATGTGAATAAAACATGTCCCTGCCATTAAGCTATACACAATCCTTGCTAGGTGCTTTTTTAACAGAACAGACAGATTTGACATTTTAGATTTCCTTTGAGCCTCCCATTCTGGTTTTAATTTATTAATCAGTGATAGGTGATTATTTGGGAACATGGAAATTGTGGATCCATTTTTAAAGAGGTTCAGGGAACATGTGGACTTGCATTTCCCCTGGTCACTCACCAACTTTTCCTTCTGCCACCCATCTGCCTTCTGTGAAGTCCCCAAAGGCTAGGCTTAGGCCAACACAGCTGTTGTATGTCATGTAGCCACAAAGCTCAGTCCATGATGCTGCATCTTAAATATGGTATTGCCTCTGACCATCCTTGCCATTGCCCTAAACCACCTGCAGAGGACTACTGTGTCTTATTGCCTGCAAGAAAATAATGTTTAATATTAAATTCTGGCAATAACGCTACTCACCTGCTTCCTCCATGGAAAAAATTGTATCTCGAGATACAAAGACAGGCAGCATAGACTGTGGGTATAGAATGTGGGTGGGGGTGCATGAAAAGAAAAGTTATTGGGAGCTAGACAAAATGGGGTTTGAGTTCTTGTCTTTGGGAAAATCACTGTCTCTTTCTAGGCCTTCATTTCCCTTGTTTAGGTGGTTGGAGTCAGCGATTTCTAAGACACAAATTGAACATTTGGTGGCTCCATGATTCATGTCAGTAAAGGTCAGAAAGGCAAATAGTGTAAATAGTGACAGCTAGACATCCATTCCCCTCAAGAGTAAGCATGCATCAGTACGTGGGTCTAGAGGGAGCAGAGGCTCCTCAATCTATGCCATCCAAACTATCTACTGTCAGAAAGTAGACAGACATAATCTCTAGTGCTGGGGCATCTGGGGCTTAACACCAGCATAAGAGATGGACTTGAGGCTCATCAGAAATGGAGCAGAAGAGACAACAGGTAGCTACTGCTCTTCCCTCCACCTAGGCCATTCTTGAAGAGGCAGGTGGCCCTGAAGGTCACTAGGCAGATGTCCAGCTGCCCTGGGGGCGCCTGATCTTGAGTATTGCTGCCCACCTGATCTAAGCTCACTGCTGCCTTTAGCAGGAGGCAGGAGCTCTGGCTCCTGGGCCACAGCCTTTCTCTACACTGACAGCTGCTGCTGCCACTCTCTGCCAGGTGATTTTCCCTCTTAGCAACAGCTGTGAGAGGGAAGAAAAGAAAGGGGCGGTGACCATAGGGCAGTTCTCTTAAAAATAGCTCCAGGGTTTGTGCCACAGCATACTGATTTGGCCTTTGGCTGGATTTAATTTGCATACTGAGTTCAAGAGTCCCCCAAACTGAGAAGGAGAGAAAAGCAGCAATATTTATTTGGGTCAAATGCAATATATAAGACTAACCTGTATAGAAAATATTTTAAAATCTAGGCTTTTATTCAGAGACTAGGGGTAATAGAAAGCAAGTAAAAGAAAAAAGTTAACAATCACAAAAACAGCAACAACTGTAACAACCAAGTAAATGCTCAATGTACACTAGTCCCATGTTAGCCCCTACTGCATACAGTTTATCCTCTTAATTCTTATAAAATCCCTGAAAGGTTATTTTAAAGAAACTGAGGCTCGGAGTGGTTAGTTAATTTGCTCCAATTTACACATTATGAGAATGTGTCCTGGGTGCTGTGATTGACTTAATTCTTTCACTGTTTCATTCTTTTTAAGATCCTATCGTTGTTTACTGCCCTTTTAGGGTGATATTATCCTAGAAAATAGTTTTTATTCTAATAATTGTCCATATGTAAGCCCTTTTCTGTCTCGTGCAAGTTTTGCAGTGACTAATGCAAACTTTTCTTATACAATTTAGATCAGATCCTGAAAAATGAAAAAAGAAAAATAAAAAACAAGAGAGAAACATACTAACTGTGGGAGGCAGAATAATGTCCCCCAAATATGTCCACATCTTAATCCACAGAACCTATAAATATGTTGCCCTACATGGGATGAGGGACTTTGCAAATATGATTAAGTAGGGATTTGGAGGATATTCTGGGTGAGTGAGTTGGTCCATATAATTATAAGGATTCTTGCCAGTGGAGAAGGGAAGGGAAAGAGAGTCACCAGTGAGAGAAGGGGATGTAATTACAGAAGCAGCACCAGAGAGATACAGTAGGAGAAGGATTCACCTTGTCTTTGATAGGCTTGAGGAAGAAGGAAGAAGGCAGTGAACAAAGGAATGGGGATGGCCTCTGGAAGCAGGAAAAAGCAAGAAAATGGATCCTACAGGAAGTAATGTGGCCCTGTCAATGGAGCTTGATTTTAGCCTGGAGAGACCTATGTCATATTTCCAACCTACAGAGCTGATATTTTAAGCCACTGAGTATATGGTAATTTATTATAGCAGCCACAAAAAGGTAATACACTAACCAAGAATAGGCAGTGTAATTTACCAGAACAATTCATGGCAAGGACACCTGGTTCCCACTCTGCAAACTGAGCTGAGCTTGGACCTATGCTGGTTGTTTCAGGGCAGACTGAAGATTCTGATTTAATTCCTCTTACTTCTCCAGATACATGTGAGAAATAACCTTTTCTTTTAGAAAAAGGGAGAACAGGAACAAAAACATGCGTAACAAGATGTCTAAAAATACATAGAAACAGACCTTCATCACTTCCTTGTTTTCCAAAAGTCTAAGACAACTGGTGAACTTGTGGAAATAATGAAAGCACATTTCTCGACAAAGCAATCTGATATTATGCATAGGTTTCAATTTTGAGGTAGGTGTTGGTGCCTGTATGGCAACGATTTGGTTGCTAAATTTCTAAAGGTTTCTCATGATCTCTGCATTTACTGTTCCAGTTTCTGGAATGTTCTTCCTCATGACTTTTACGTGGTTTACTTCCTCACTTCTTCAAGTCTTTGCCTAAACATCACCTTTGCACTGGGGCTCCTCCTCAACAATCTATTTAAAAGCATGCAACCTTTCTTGTTTTGCCTACCTCTGTGGATCACCACTGGATGTAGTAAATGACATTAATTTTCTTGACTTTTTCTATCCTCCCATTAAAATATATGCCTCATAAGGGCAGGATTTTCATCTGTTTGGTTTGCTTAGATATTCCCAGCATTGTCTGGCACTTAGTGGAAATTCATTCTATATTTATTGAGTGAATAAGGAATTGTTAGACTTGGAGGGGGTGTTGGTGAAGTGTAAACCTTCCCTGCATGATGGCACCAGTATATAAGTTTATACTCATATTGAGGATGGCACTGTTTCTTCAGTTCCAGGAAAGGCCAATCAGTTCTAGGAAAGGCCAGATAATTAGGCCCTGAACTGCTTACGCTTGAGAGCTCAGATTAGATTTTGCTGCCTGTCCTGATGACAAAATAAGTTTTCTACCCTCTCCCTGCTCTGCGTCTCACCCTGTCATCACTGTCTGGTCAGAACACATGGATAACGACATAGGTTAAAAGCCTGATCAAATGTGGACGGTGTTACATTTAAATACACCACATGAAGGATTCAGACTAGTTAAAGTGTTTTAGCATGAGTTTTCTACCATTATGCATACATTACATTTTTTCTCCAGAAAGAGGTTGTCATGTTATCTTAGTTATACTGTAAGTAGTAGCTCTGATAATTCTGTATATAAAAGTTTATTGGCCAGGTATAGTGGCTCACGCCTGTAATCCCAGCACTTTGGGAGGCTGAGGTGGGCAGGGCAGATCACTTGAGGTCAGGAGTTCAAGACCAGCCTGGCCAACATGGTGAAACCCCGTCTCTACTGAAAATACAAAAAAATTAGCCAGGCATGGTGGCGGGTGCCTGTAACCCAAGCTACTTGGGAGACTGAGGCAGGAGAATTGCTTAAACCCGGGAGGCGGAGGATGCAGTGAGCTGAAATCATGCCACTGCACTCCAGCCTGAGCCTTCTATCTTTAAAAAAAAAAAAATTCTCTTAGCGTTCATGGGGGTACCTCAGTATTTCTTCTCATTTTGAATTGAACTAAGAATGGCACATCCAGACTATTCTGCTCAATGTAAAGGCACCTATTCTTTGGTAAAAAGGAAGCAGAAAATAGACACAAAGAAATAAAAATGACCACAAGCATTTCAATTTTGGTAGAACTACTCCAGATCTTGTCCATATTAAGAATGTCTCAAGATGATCCAAAATATTCCAAATTTCATTTAAACTGTTGCTACACAAGTTAATATTTCTTATATACCCATTACTTATAAAACTCACATTTCTAGAAGTCTCTTTTTCTGAGGATTGATGTATATTTTTTTCCTAAATTGCATTGAGTTGAAATTATGAAACAGACTCTTATCTGAGCTATCACCTCACATAGGCTGCTATTGTGACTAACATTGAACTGATTATATGAAATATGAGAGGAAATTTGCCTACAAGACCTGCCAAGTTTGCAATCACTCAAATATATTCAACAACAATATTCAGTCCTCCTGAATTATTAATGAAGCAAAGCTGAAAGACTCACCCTGACCATCTCTATTCACACTTAGATGAGAATTTATTAGGGAAACAAAAATATATGCTGAGTGTTGTTATACTAGCACCTGTTTTTCATTTATGTCTTCCATAAAGTTTAGAAATAATCATGTGGGTTTTCTATTAAAAATGTAAATTCATGGGCCTCTCTCCAGACCAACTAAATCAATTTCTCTAAGAGTAGGGCCCAGAGAATCTGCAATTTTAAACAGATTTTCCAAGTGATTATTATGTCTTTTAAAATTTGGCCAACTGACTTATAGTGTGACTCTCTTCCACTATAGTCACTCTCCTTGGGTTGGTGACCGGTGAGTAGATGGAGTGGTGTGGCACTGTCATGTTACTGTTATAAGCGTGGCCCATGGGATGACCTGGTAACCACGAAGTGATTAGGAATATCTGTAGAGCAATGTGACATTGACTACTTAGCTCCACCTCCTGGGCTGAACCAAAGCTACTTTGTGAATGAGGCCATGATCCCTCATGGTCGTTGCCCTAGAAGTAGCACTATCTGGAAAAAGAGAGCAAGAAGAGCATTCCTTTCCTTGGTTACCAGACTGTGTTCACTAAGAATAAAGCTGTTTTATATTGTAGAATGCTATCACTCAGAGCTGGTTGTTTTGTCTCATCTAAATTTTTGCATTTTTATACTACAGTCAATATAAGTAGAATTAATTTAAGGTAGTATTGTTTTCTTCTGAAGAACATGTTAATGAAGAATGTCCCTATCTTGCCAATTGTGCTGTCACACAATGGAAAAACATTGCATGTTCTGACCTTTTCTGACCACATGGCATTTCTGGCTTTTGGACCACAGGCCAGGATACCTCTGTGAAGGCTGAGATGCCAGCAAGGCAGCCAAGATGAATTCTTCACCAAGAAGTGGATCTTCTCATATTGACCAGAGCCTGCTTTGATCCAGGCCTTCACAGATTTTACTTTCTCCGTGTTAGCACCTGCTGTTGGCCTTCTTTCCTACTTTGTATTACAATAAATAATAAATTGAATTGGGAGTTCTGATGGATAATGCTTAGATAACATTTGCCAGCTTTCTCTAAACTCTAAAGTGCTATGCAAATGAAAGGTTTTATTGAAGTAGATAAAGATACACAGGACTTCCAGTTAGAGGAGAGGTTTAGTGGTAACTCATTTTCTTTTTCTTTTTTTTTCCAGTGGCGTGATCCTGGTTCACTGCAACCTCCGCCTCCCGGGTTCAAGTGATTCTCCTGCCTCAGCCTCCCAAGTAGCTGGGACTACAGGCACGTGCCACCACGTCCAACTAATTTTTTGTGTGTTTTTAGTAGAGACGGGGTTTCACCATGTTTGCCAGGATGGTCTCAATGTCTTGACCTTGTGATCTTCCTGCCTCGGCCTCCCAAAGTGCTGGGATTACAGGTGTGAGCCCCTGTGCCCGGCCCAGTGGTAACTCTTCTTCTAGCTGGCTCTGGTATTAAGGGGCTTTGCAAGAAATTTTTTTTTCTTTCCTCTTTTATAATGTTTTAATTACACAAGCAATATGTATTCATTGTGAAAATAAATAGAAAATACAGTTAAGAGCAAGTAAACATAAATTGATGGCCAGACACGGTGGCTCACCCCTGTAATCCCAGCACTTTGAGTGACTGAGACGGACAGATCACCTGAGGTCAGCAGTTCAAGGCCAGCCTGGCCAACATGGCAAAACTCTGTCTCTACTAAAAGTACAAATGGGTGTGGTGGTGGGTTCCTGTAATTCCAGCTACTCGGGAAGCTGAGGCAGGAGAATCACTTGAACCCGGGAGGCAGAGTTCGCAGTGAGCTGAGATCGTGCCACTGCACTCCATCCTGGGCAACATAGTGAGACTCCATCATAAAATAAGATAAGATAAGATAAAATATTGATACAAATAAATAATGAGGTCAATCATAATCTCACCAAGTAGAGGTATCACTAACATTTTCATTTGTATACGTCTTATTATATATTATATATACGTCTCCTTCTTAATATAATTTTTAGAAGATATGCAACTCTTCAACTCAATATAGGTATGCATATCTTCATTTTGAAAGATGATTTTTTTGACAAAGTAGTTTATATATGTGCATTTGCCATTTTGCTAGTGGCAGTATATTTTAGTATTTAAGTACACAAGCATAACATTATAGTTTTTACGTACACAACCCAAATGCCTGTGTTTGAATCCTGGTTTCACCTAAGGTAGTAATTTAAATTCACTGTGCTTCATTTCCTCACCTGTATAATGGGCATAATAATAGCATTTATCTTATTGGGCTGTTGTGAGGATTAATGAGATAATCAATTTTCTGTTAATTACTTAGAATAATGCTCTACACATAGAGAACAGTCAATAAAATGTTATCTGTTACTATTAACAAATTCCTTGCTGTTACTGCACCTTCATATTAAAGAGTTTATTAACTGCAAATTTATGATATCATTTGGGCAAATCAGACCTCTTAGAATTATTCTCATCACTTTTTTGCTAGGAGCTGAAAAAGTATCAAATGACAGGGAATCTGGAAAAAGATTAAAAATGGATACACACTTGAAGGATGAGTGGTGATGAAATTGTTGGTAATCCTCAGACTTTTTTTTTGCCTTGACAGGTCCTTCTTCTTTCAGGTCTAAGGAAAAATATGAATTTTCTCAGCCCAATTACCAGATGATTTTTCCCTAATTTCTACAGGAAGCTCACAGATGTACTAATTTGACAAAGGTTATGGCCAGACTTCAGAACATAAAGCGGGGAGTTCAGTGACCGTCACTAGGAGCAGTGTTCATTCTAGGCTGCTGTTTGATATGAGCTGAAGTTAGTTAAAGGGGGATACAAAGAGGAAAAGAAAGCAATTTTAATGGTTTTCGTCTATATCTTCCCTTCATTTCCAAAATGCCTTTTAGTTTCCTTCCAAGTGAAATACAATGACTGTTACTTGCAAAATGGCAATTATACTAATTATGTTTCATCACTTAAAACCATATTCTCAAAGATATTTGTAAGAATTACATAAAAGAGATCTGTATGTCATGACATACTTGTTTGATCAAAGTGTATTTTGTTTACCAATTTAATCAAGAATCTTAGGATGAACAGAGAAATTCTGGTGATTTTTTACATGTTTGTTGTCTGCAAAAATTTCAGAATTTGGCCTGGCTGGTTTTTTTTTTTTTTTTTTTTTTTTTTTTTTTTACAGATAGTTGAGAGGTAAGCCACTTGACACTAAGCCTGTACATTTCAGGGTATATTTTGTGAAAAGGTAAGCATCTTCCAATATTTAAAATAACAATCTTCCCATATTTAAGTACTGGCCAAACTGTAGCCTTTTTTCTCTGGTGTACATATTCTACATAGGTGAAAAGACCCTCTCTTCAAATTCCAGCTCTGCCACATAGTTGCCACATGGTCGATTGTATGTTGTTGGATAAATTACCTCTCTTTCCAGGCCTCAGTTTCCTTATATGCCAAAAGGGAATGAGCCATCTAGAGGTTAAATGAGAATAATATATACTGCATCTGGCATAATTTCAGGTATATAGTAAATACTCAATAAGCATTAAAGCATTACCCTTCCTTATCTTTGGAGTATTAAAGTATTATACTTTACCTATAATCTCTAAAATAAGTGAAGATTTGAGTAGACCCTTCTTAAGTAAACCAAGAAAATCCGCTTGAAACCTTTAAAATGAATCCCCTAAGACACAGATAGGTCCAAAGGCTCTTTGGCAGAATAATTTCTCAGAGAAACCTTTGGACAAATGGCCCCGTGCTCTTACATAACAACGTTGACAATGCCGTGAAGTGGTGGGTTGGGCTATTCATGCATCTCTGTAAAATGACTATAATGATCACTGACAGAAAGTTGAAATCAAAATGTTGCCCATTTCCTCTGTAACTTTAGAAGGAGGGTTCATGGGAGAAAATACGTGAGTGCTAACTCATCTCTCTTAGGTTGGAACTATTTTGGACAGTAGCTAAAATCAAATAAGTGAAACTACTCTAGTTACTTAAAAGTTTTACAACTAACCCATTTGAACATTTTTATTTTATTTTCTGTCAGTTATTGATTTGGCATCATATGGAGTAACCAAAGTTAAAACACACAGCTGCCAAGTCTCTTAACATCTTTCAAGGGGAACACTCAAGTTGCCCCTCCAGCATTACTATAGGATTGACATTTACTTTTAGAGATGTGCTTGTAATTATAAAGTGCAGATATTTCTTGGCTTATAATAGGATTATATCCTAATAAACCCACTGCACATTTAAAATAAGTTGAAAATACATTTATTACAGTAGTCCCCCTCATCAGTGGTTTTGCTTTTCAGTTTCAGTTTCCCCATGTCAATCACCATTTGGAAATATTAAATGGGAAATTCCAGAAATAAACAATTAACATTTTAAATTTCACACCATTCTGAGTAGCGTAATGAAATCTCATGCTGTCCTCCATCCTGGTCTGTCCCACCTGGGATGTGAATCTTCCTTTTGTTCAGTGTATCCCTGCTATGGACATGGCCTTAGTCACTTAGCCATCATCTGGAATATCTGATCAACTGTTGGGGTATCACAGTGATTGTGTTCAAGTAACCCTTATTTTACTTAATAATGATCCCAATGCACAAGAGTAGTGACACTGGAAATTTGGATATGCCAAAGAGAAGCTGTAAAGTGTTTCCTTTATGGGAAAAGCTGAAAGCTCTCAATTTAACATGGAAAAGACACAGTGTATTTAGGATGTTTTATATACATAGTTCTGTCTAACTACTAGGGGTCTTGAAACATATGAACGTATTGTCCTTGTGTAAGGGGAACTACTGTACACCTGACATACTGTACATCTTAGCTTAACCTAGCCTACCTTAAGCATGCTCAGAACACTTATATTAGCCTACAGTGGGCAAACTCCTCTAACACAAAGTCTATTTTATAATAAAGCGTTGAATATCTCATGTAATTTATTGAGTACTGTACTGAATGGAAAAACAGTGGTTGGATGAGTACTCAAAATATGCTTTCTACTGAATGCATACTGCTTTCACACCATGGTACAGTCAAAAAACCCTAAGTTGAACCATTGTTAAGTTGGGGACCGTCTGGATATCATTCTTGAGGGGAAAGTAAGGCCATACTTCTCAGAAGATAGCCCTGACTGGCTGTACAAGAAGAGGGAACATGGTTCATCTTCCCACTCATTTTCAGCTTTCTCACTATAAATTCTAAATTTCTGGTTCTGTGTGGTGTGAGAAAGATTCTTGTGAACAAGTCTTTTCAGGTTTGCGGCAGGTGGAAAAGATAGATGAAGTGCATCTTTTTCATGTGGTAAGTGTTTTCTCAGCATCAACAAAACTACATGCCCGACACTTAGCGATGAAAGGGCTGTAAGCTCAGCTTGGGTTTAGAAACTATATGCCCCATCATGTTATGAACTGAGAGATAAAAGCAGCCAGTTTCAGAGGCTGTGGGATGGGGCAGGAGCTATGGCGCTAATAATGGGAAAGATGTTAGATTTCTAGTCCAGGTTGTTTTAAGCTATTGTTTGTGTTTGTAGAGTAGATATGACTTATTTTAAATAGTGATGACTTATTTGCAATGAACCAGTTGTTCTTTTCACATTTGTTCCTGTGGTTTGTTCAACTTGTAGGCTACTTTGGAGGAGTTTATAAAGTCCTGAAGGAATTTCATGGGGGCAAAATTAATGCTGTCAATATATTCAAATATAGTTGATGATTTTTTTTAACTTAAACTTAAGTATCTTTTATATAGTGATAGTGTTATGGATATCTGGGTACTAGAGATTTTTGTCTTGCTTAATTCTCACAACAGTCAACTGAAAGGAGTATTTTCTATATATCATTGATGAGAAAACTAGAGCCATACACAGCTCTTTCCAAATGTTATACTGTATCTTAGTCTGTGGGAGTACTCAGGTCAAAAGAGAAGGAAAGAAATATCTGAGTATTATCTGCAAGAAGTAGACATGTAAGTTCTAGTTCCTTTGTTGTGTCGTTTCTTAAATTCATGCAAGGTTTATGGTCATAATTTACCACAGGATTTCTTATTTGATTAGGATCAATTATATACTGCCTAATTTCTTGGCCAAAACTGAACAAAAGCACAACACAATTCATACTTGGTAGGTAAAATTCCAAACTAAGCCTGATAGCACTTCAATTTGGAATTTCAATCAAAACTCGATCATTAAAGCCTCATTGTCCTACTACTGCCTGTTTAAGATATTTTATCAACAGAGCATGAGACAAATCAACCCAAGGAGGTTGACTTTTGTTGCATCTTTCTACACATGCAGTTACTTGATCTGTTTATTTAGGCAGCAAGAAGGATGCATTATATGCTCTCTTTGATAAAAGTTTATGTAGGTAAAGTAGGATTCGGGTGCTCATACGCTCAAACTGAGACCTTTTGTGAGAGCTCACATCGTGTTTTCTTTTAAGGATTCAGAAGTTATTAATGTAATTGCTATCTCAGAGACACAGCAGTCATTTTAATACCCTTATTTGTCAAGTGTTTTCACCTCTTAATTCTTGAATATAATCTACTTTGGAGCCAACAGGGGATCATGGGAGGACATTGAATGTAATGCCCGCCAGAGGGGTTATGTGGATTTTTTTTTTTACATATATTTTGATATATTCAGTTCCAGAATCAGATCATTTTGTAGACTAGCACAGTGATATTTACCCTGAAGTAAAGGGTGTATTTCCATTTCTTTCACAAATTAACAGTTATCTTTTGCTTTTGAAAATTTTAGATTTGAAAATCTTTTTACTTTAACTTTGAGTCTCATTAAAATTACAGAAACAGGAATGGAAAAAAAATCTATATATAGCTTTTTCTTCCACACAGCAGTTAACAACAAAAGTCAAGGAGTACCCTAGGCTGTTCATATTTCTTCCTTGCCTGTGGGAAGTCTCTTTTGGTGGGTTTTATCCTATGTCTACATGAGGCAAACCAAATGTCTGTAGCAGCTAAAAGCCACGGGAGACAGTTCCTGGCAACTAGTTTTAATTATGGCGCTATCTTCAGTGACCTTGCTATTTCCTGAAGCTCTGTGTAAGGAGACTTTCCAGTTTGCCATCTTCAGCAGTTTTTATCCAGTAAAGCGCCTTACTGGTATTAGCTAGGGCAGAAGGCAAGGTATGGCTTCACTTCTCTGGTGCCTCAACTCTGACTGTGATGTTGGCCTGACCACCCCAGTGATGGGCTAAGGTTTAAACTGCAGTTGCAATTGACAGCACTCATTTTTGCTTAGGCATGTTTCTAAGGTTTTTCTTTTCCCCCCATTACCATCGTGCTCACCTAAAACACTTCATTTTGCTGCTGGATGACAGCCATAGCTCCCTCTATCTTCTTGTGTTTAGTCTCTCCCTGTCTCCATCATGTGAACCAGTGACTTTACGGTTCTTCCTAAAACAGTGTTCTCACTGTGATATTGCCCTTCCTAGTTGCTCTGTGTATTCCACTGCATATATGATTGAGCATAGTCTGTCTTTATTCTCTATAATCAAATTCCTTTCTTTTCACATGTTTATCTTTATGCACATCTGCTCCAGTCAGGCTGCTTTCCTCGCCGTGACCTGTCAAAATGATCATTAGTCATGTCTTTATGGATTCTGCCTTCTCAGTTTCTTGTCTTAATCCCTGAAGAACCTCCAGACATGTGCCTGGCCTGTGCTTGCTTCCCCTCTTTACATTCTTAACTTTGCTACGGTGTTCAGGGTGGAATTTTTAGATCAGTGCTATCCAACAGAAACACAACACAAGCTGCATAGGTCATTACATGTGCAATTTTAACTTCTCTAATATCTGTATTAAAAAGATAAATTAAAACAGGAGAAAATAAACTATTTTTATATAACACAGTATATCTAGTGTATTATTTAAATGCATACTCAGTATACAAATTATTAGTGTGATATTTTACTTTTATTTATAAATCCAAATACTTTTTTAATAAGGTGTATTTATATACTTATAGCACATCTCAATTCAGATTAGTCACATTTCAAGTACTCACTTGCCCCATGGGATTGGACAGCACAACTTTAGACCATTTTAGGCCAAATATTTTCTCCTTTTTATAGACTTTATATTTTAGAGCAGTTTTAGGTTCACAGAAAAATTGGTAGGAAAATACAGAGATTTCTCATGTACCCCCATCCCCACACATGCATAGCCTCCCCCATTGTCAACATCTCCACAAGAATGGTACATTTGTTTCAACTGATGAATCTGCATTGGCACATCGTAATTGCCAAAAGTCCATAGTTTATGTTAGGTTTCTCTGTGCTATTGTACATTCCGTGGTTTTAGGGAAATGTATAAGGGCATTTCTATATAGTGTCATATAGGGTGTTTTCATTGCCCTAAAAATCTGTGCTTTGCCTTTTTATCCTTCTCTCCACCTTTACCTGATGGCAACCACTGATCTTTTTACTGTCTCCATAGTTTTGCCTTTTCCAAATGTCATATAGTAAGAATCATACAGTATGTAACCTTTTCACATTGGCTTCTTTCTTTTAGTAATATGCATTTAAGCTTCCTCCATGTATTTTCATAGCTTGATAGCTATTTTTTTAGTGCTGAATATTATTATTTGGATATACTATAGTTTATCCATTTACCTATTGAAGGATATCTTGGTTGCTTCCAAGTTTTAGCAGTTATGTTTGTTTATTTATTTGTTTATTTAAAGCCAGTGTCTCTCTCTGTTGCCTAGGCTGGAGTGCAGTGACACCATCACAGCTCACTGTAGCGTCAAATTCCTGGGCTCAAGCAGTCCTCCCACCTCAGCCTTCCATGTAGCTGATACTAAAGGCGAACACCACCATACTCAGCTAAAAACTAGCTGAGTATAGTAAGGGATTCCTGCTGTGTTGTGTAGACTGCTCTCAAACTCTTGGCTTCAAGCAACCTTCCTGCCTTAGCCTCTCAAAATGCTGGGATTATAGGTGCAAGCCACCATGCCTGGCCCAAATTTTGGCATTAATGAATAAAGATGCTATAAACATCCTTGTTCAGGTTTCTGTGTAGACTTAAGTTTTCAACTCTTTTGGGTGAATACCAACAAATATGATTGCTGGTTTGTATAGTAAGAATATATTTGGTTTGGTAAGAAACTGTCAAACTGTCTTTCAAAGTGGCTGTGCCAGTTTTTATTCCCACTAACAATGAATGACAGTTTCTGCGGCTCCATATGCTTTTCAGCATTTGGTGTTTTCACTGTTCCAGATTTTGGTCATTCTAATGGGTGTGTAGTGGTATATCATCTTAATTTTCCTTTATCTGATGACGTATGATGTGGAACTTCTTTTCATATGTTTATTTGCTATCTATGCATCTTCTTTGGTGAGGTGTCTGCTAAGATATTTGGGCCATTTTTTAATTGAGTTGCATGTTTTCCTATTAGTGTTAAGAATTCTTTGTATATTTTGGATAACAGTTCTTAATCAGGTACGTCTTTTGCAAGTATTTTCTTCCAGCCTATGGCTTGTCTTTGCAGTCTCTTGACATGGCCTTTCATAGAGCAGACATTTTTAATTTTAATGAAGTGCCAATATCAATTATTTATCTCATGGATCCTGCCTTTGGTGTTGTATCTAAACAGTCATCATCATACCCAAATCATCTAGGCTTTCTTAAGTGTTATTTTCTAGGAGTTTTATAGTTTTACATTTTATATGTAGATTATGTTTGCATTTTTTACATTTTGCATTTGGAGTTAATTCTTGCAAAAGGTGTAAGATCTGTGTCTAGGTTCATTTATTTTGCATGTGGATGTCCAGTTGTTTCAGCACCATTTGTTGAACAGACTATCTTTGCTTGACTGGATTGCCTTTGCTCCTTTGTCAAAGATCAGTTGACTACATGAACGTGAGTCTATTTCTGGACTCTCTATCCTCTTCCATTGATCTGTTTGTCTCTTCTTTCACCAATACCACACTGTCTTCATGATTGTATCTTTTGATAGTAAGTCTAGAAGTTGGTCAGTGTAAATCCTCCAATTTTGTTCTTTTCCTTCAATATTATGTTGTTTATTCCGGGTCTTTTACCTCTCCATATAAACTTTATAATCAGTTTGTCAACATCTACAAAATAACTTGATGGGATTTTTATTGAGTTTGTGTTAAATCTGTAGATCAAGTTGGGAATAACTGACATCTTGATAATACTGACTCTTTCTGTCCTTGAACATGAAATATTTCTCTATTCATTTAGTTCTTTTTTGATTTTGTATGAGAGTTTTTAGTTTTACCCATATAGATCTTGTATATATTTTGTTAGATTTTTACCTAGGTATTTCATTTTGGAGGGTGCTCACTTAAATAGAATTGCATTTTTAATTTTAAATTTCACTTGTTCATTGCTGGTATATAGGAGAATAATCAACTTTTGTATATTAACTTGTGTCCTGAAACCTTCCAGTATCCTTAGTATGATAGCTTATTAGTTTCAGGAGGGTTTGTTTGTGTGTGTGTCTGTGTCTATTTTTTTTTTTTTTTTGAGACGAGTCTCACTCTGTCGCCCAGGGTGGAGTGCAGTGGCCGGATCTCAGCTCACTGCAAGCTCCACCTCCCGGGTTCACGCCATTCTCCTGCCTCAGCCTCCTGAGTAGCTGGGACTACAGGCGCCCGCCACCACGCCCGGCTAGTTTTTTGTGTTTTTTAGTAGAGACGGGGTTTCACCGTGTTAGCCAGGATGGTCTCGATCTCCTGACCTTGTGATCCGCCCGTCTCGTTCTCCCAAAGTGCTGGGATTACAGGCTTGAGCCACCGTGCCCAGCCGTGTGTGTCTTTTCTTTTGGATTTTCTCCATGCATGATCATGACATCTGTAAACAAGGACAGTTTTATTTCTTCCTTCCCAATCAGTATGCCTTTTATTTCCTTTTTGTTGTTTTTTTTTTTTTTTTTTTTTTTGACACAGAGTCTTGCTCTGTCACCCAGGCTGGAGTGCAGTGGTGTGATCTCTGCTCACTGCAACCTCCACCTCCTGGGTTCAAGCAATTCTTCTGCCTCAACCTCCTGAGTAGCTGAGATTATAGGCACCTGCCACCACGCCTGGCTAATTATTGTACTTTTTTTTCAGTGGAGACAGGGTTTCACCATGTTGGTCAGGCTGGTCTTGAACTTCTGACCTCAGGTGATCCACCTACCTCGGCCTCCCAGAGTGCTGGGATTACAGGCGTGAGCCACCATGCCTGGTCTCCTTTTCTTATCTTATTGCATGAGCTAGTACTTCCAGTATAGTGTTTAAAAGCAGTAGTGAGAGGGGACATCTTGCCTTGTTTCTTATCTTAGTGGGAAGGCTTTAAGTTTCTCACAATTAAGTATGATGTTAGCTATAGGATTTTTGGGGGGTTTTCTTTGTAGATTTTCATTATCAAGTTGAGGAAGTTCTCGTCTATTCCTAGTTTACTGAGAGGTTTGTTTTTTTTTTTATCATAAATGGTTATTGGATGTTGCTAAATTTTTTCTTTCTGTATCTACTGATACGGTCATTGATTTCTTTTTTAGCTTGGTGATGTGTGGATCACACTGATTGATTTTCAAATGTTGAAACTGGACCAGCCTTGCATAGTGAGGGTAAATCTCACTTGGTTGTGGTTGATTTTTATACATTGTTGGATTCTATTTGTTAATATTTTGTTGAAGTTTTTGCATTTATGTTTATAAGAGATATCGGTCTATGTTTTTCTTTTCTTGTAACCAAAGATGTTTGGATTTGGGACAAAGGATAATGCTGGCCTCATGTAACATGTTTAGAAAGTAGACCCTCTGCTCTAACTTTTGAAAGAGATTGCAGAGACTTGGTATGAATTCTTTCTTAAACATTTGGGAGAATTCACCAGTGAACCTGTCTGGGCTTGGTGCTTTCTGTTTGGGAAGGTTATTAGTTAATCAATTTCTTTATTGATATAAGCCTGTATGATTATCTGGTTTTTTCTTGTGCAAGTTTTGGCAAATTGTGTCTTTCAAAGAGCTGGTCCATTTTATCTAAGTCATCAAATTTGTGGGCATGAAGTTGTTCATAATATTCCTTTATTATCCTTTTAATGTCTTTGGGACTGGAGTTATGGCCCCTTTTTTATTTTTGATATAGTAATTTATGAGGTCTCTCTCCATTTTCTTTTCCAGTTTGTCTGACTGGAAGCTTGTCTTTTTTACTGATCTTTTCAAAGAACTAGCATTTTGTTTTGTTCTCTGTTGCCTGTTAGATCAATTAAGAATAAGAAAAATAATGTTTTTAATTCTACTTTCACTTACCCTTCTCTAATGGTCTTCCTTTCTTTATGTAGATTTACATTTTCGATCCACATCATTTTGTTTTACTCTGAAGAATTTTTAGCATTTCTTACAAGGCAGGTCTACTGGGAAAAAGTTCCATCCATTTTTGTTTGTCTGAGTAAGTTTTTATTTATCTTACATTTTTGAAGAATAATTTTGCAGGGTACAGAGTTCTAAGGTGGTTGGTCCCCCACTCCCAACTCAATACTGTAAATATTTCCTTCCATTCTCATATTGCTCACATGGTTTCTCAGAAGTCAGATATGATTGTTATCTTTGTTACTTTAAGGGTAAGGTGTTTTTTCTCTCCGGCTACTTTCAAAATTTTTTCTTTATCTGTGTTTTTCTGTAGTTTGAAATGTATCTGCCCAGGTGTAGTGTTTTAGGCACTTATGTTATTTGCTTTTCTTCAAGCTTCTGGGATCTGTAATTTTGAGTTTGTCATTAGTTGGAGAAATTTTCAGTCCTTATTTTTGTCACGTATTTCTTCTGTTCCTTTGTCTTTTTCTTCTCCTTTGGCATTCCCACTTTATGCTTATGTTACTCTTATTACATATTTTCCGCAGTTCTTTGATATTCTGTTTTCTTTTTTTTTTTTTTCAGTTTTGAGTGCTTTTAAGTTTTTGAAGTTTCTATCAACATATCCTCAAGCTCAAAGATTGTGTCCTCAGCCATGTCCAGCCGACTAGTAAGCCCCTCGAAGGAATTTCATTTTGGTTCTTTCTTAAGATTTCCATCTCTGCTTACATCGACCATAAGTTCTTGAAGGTTGTCTGCTTTATTCACTGAAGCCCTTAGTATATTAATCGTAGTTGTTTTAAATTCCCAGTCTTATGATTCAAACATTCCTGCTATATCCCATTCTTGTGTTTGCTCTGCCTCTTCATGTTGTGTTTTTTGCCATTTTATATTCCTTGTAATATTTTCTTGATAGCTGGACTATTTTGGACTTGGTAAATGGAACAGCTGTGAGTAGGCTTTTAGTGGTAGTAAGATGTGGTGGAAGGGAAGCACTCGATAGTCCTGTGATTAGGTCTGTGCACTCTATAGTCCTAAGCACTCTGTAGCCTTATGATTGGTCTGTAGACTGTGAACTACACAAGTATTTCTCAGGTGTTTTTTTTTTTTTTTTTTTTCTCCCCCGACTCCGAGGAGAAAAAAACAGGACAGGTTAGAATAGCTAGAGTGTGTGGGTGTTGGATATTTCCCTTCCCCCATTTCAGATAGGTTCTGATAAAACCCCAGCAGGTTAGCTTCGGGTTAATTCGTTTCTCCTGTGGGCACACCTTGTTAAGAAGAACAGAGTGCTCTGGCGTATTTCAAAATGGTTCCCTTTCTCGTCTTGCTGCTAGAAGCGTGAGGGGATTATTTTTTAATGTTTACTATAGCAACCTGGTTGAGCAGGTAAATCTCACAATATTGTTCCCCACCTGTGCTATGACAAGTTCCCTGGAGTTTTTAATTTTCAAAATTGTCCACACTGAGCTTTCAGCAGTTCATCAATTACAGTTTGGGGTTCCTACCTGTCACTGGTTCCCAGGGCACTTTCCACCTGTGAGTCTCTAAGCCACAACTCCCTGTATTCACCTGTTTGTGTCTCCTGTCTTGAAGTCAGTGCTTTGCCCTGTGCCCATCTCTCTCTTAAGCATCTTAAAAAAATATGTTCACCTCTTTGTTTGTTGTCAGGACAGAGTGGTATCTTTCAAGCTCCTTACACCAGAAACCAAAGCCCTCAAACTTTTTATTCCTTCTGCCTTTCTGTTCCTGTCTCTGACTGCTCAGTGGATATTTCTGTAGGAATGCTTAACAGTCTTCTTCAGCTGATCATATCCAAAGAGACCTCATGAGTTTCCTCTCTGCATTCCTCACTACAGCATCATCCTCTCGGTACCCCTGGTTAGAGACCTTAGAGTCAGTGTTCAGATTCTCTCTTCATCATAAAGAGTCTGTCATTAAGATATAATAGTGTTCTGATTTTGTTTTGCCTATCGTCCCTGTTCTGTATTTTAATAGCAACAAAATTTGTATCACCGAATTTCACTTTATATGCAGTGATTCAACATTACCTATTTTTAAAGCTTCAGCTCCCCAATGTGTTATAAAGGTCATCTTGCCCTGGTCCTGTTAGCTTTTCCAGCTGTAACTTCTGCCCCCTTCTCCCTATGCACTGTATACTACAGATGTCCACACATTTTGTAACTCTTCATAGTTTACCTCTTTCATGCTTTCCTAACTTAATGCATGCCGTTCTTTAGGCCTGCAATGCCCTTTCTCCTGTTCTTTTGAAAATAATTTCACTTTATCCATTCGGCTCAAACATTACCTCCTCTACAGAGTCTCCCTCTTCCATGCAGGAAGAAATCAAGCGTCTCGTCTTTTGTTATAGCACTTTACCACCTGTATTGCTTGTATTCGTTTCCTAACTCTCCAGCCCGCCCTCACCTTAGATTTATGTATTCCTTGAGAGTAGAGAGAGTAAGTGTTTACCTTTGTATTTCTAACATCAAGCACTGCCTGTTACCTGGATAGCAGTGGTTCAATACCTGGGTGTTCCCTGTGCTGCTGACTGGCTTATTGACCTCACTATGTAGCTTGATACTTATATACACTGTGATTACTTTAGAAATATTTTTGCCCTCTATGCTGAATTATAAGCTACTTCATAACAGGGCTTTCTTTATTACTCATACAGTATTAACCAGATAAAAGTTAATTTGAAATATATGTATGTACATCCCTGGTTTCATCCACTTGGTTCAACCAAGGGAAACCCGTCTTCCTGGTAAAGAGTATCTGGTACAGTCAAGGGATTCCTGTCTGTGTGGGCTCTGCCTTTCACTAAGTCACCTGCGACAGAACTGAGTATTATCCAAGTTGCAGACTTGGGATCTTCCCCAGAAAGGAACACAGTGACTAATATGAAATATTTTATTTGGAAACTTTAAATATAGATAATGAATACATATATTTCATTGGTCATCCTTTAACAATATTTATTGTGTGTCTACAGAGTGAAAAAATGTGGACATTAACCACAATCTCAGAGTCAAAAATAAGAGGTCAATGTCTGTTATAATTTTTAAAATTTCCGTTAAGAAACAATTATGTAAGTTATGTTTTTTGCCTACATTTTAATTAGAAGAACATGTACATTTTTATATTCCACGTAAGAAATGATCCCATAGTGCAGTTAATATGCATTTGGAGAGGTGTTCTTTATGAGGAAAAATTGTTTTTACCTTTCAGTATGAGGAGATGTAAGCATATATAGTTGTTTCATGTTATTTATATTAATCACCACATATTTTCATGTCTAAAACTTCTTTAGCTACTGGTTATTTTTATTATGATTGATAGTTACAGAGAGTGGCTATCTAACCATTTCAGTCCTGTTCCATTGGGCTATTTTTTAAATGCTTAATAAAACAATCTTTCTCCCACTCTGCTACTCCCCAGAGAGCTGGAAAGCCCCTTCTGATTGGAGGACATCATTAAAAACAGTGGGAGGCACTACCAATTTATCAATTTAGCACTATTGATTGTGAAAAGTCTCTTTTAGCCATTTTGATGAGACTTAGGATAAGTCTATGCTTAGATAAAATAGAAAACTGTGTTTGAAGACTTGAAAGCTCCTTTGACATCTATGGAATAAGACTCCAACCCAGAAGGCAGGCGGATGGCAATTTTCCCCCATTTTAAAAAGCTTTATTTAAAAATAATGTTATGCTTATTGAAAAGTTGCAAAAATAGTACAGAGAGTTCACTAAATATACTCTTCACTCATTTTCCCCTAATACTAGGAAATTAACTTTGGAAAAATACTATTAACTAAACTTCATATCTTATTAGCGTTCACTAGTTATGCTTTTTCTTTGCCTAATGTCATTTTTCAATTCTAGAATCTGATCCAGGATCTTATACTGTTGTTTCTTTAGTCTGTTCCAATAATTTGTGACAGTTCCTCATTTCTTCCATGTCTTTTATGATCTTGATACCTTTAATGAGTTCTTGCCAGATATTTTGTACGATATCTATCGATTTAGGTTTTTCAGGTACTTTCTCATCATTAGATTGAGGTTATACACTTTTGGCGAGGGATACCACAGAAGTAATGTTGTACCCTTCTCAGCGAATCGTATCAGGGTACATGATGGCTATACATATGTATTATTACTGGTGGCATTAACCTTGATCACTTGGTTAAGATAATGTCTACTGGGTTTCTCCACTGTGAAGGGCCTATTTTTCCATTTCTAATCAATAAATATCTTGGGGGAGATATTTTCAGTTAATGCTAACATCCTATTTCTCCTCAAACAGTGATTGAACAGTGATTTTAGTGTTAATTGGTTAGTGTTAATTGGTGGATGTTGCCTGCAACTGTGATATTTCCCTAATGGTGATTTTGTATTTCCCTCAGATGGCAATTATTTTTGTGTCTTCCTTCCCTAGGAGGACACATTTCTACATATACCTAGATTCCAAGGAAAAAGTCTAATTAAAAGTTGATGTATTTGCAAAATTTATTACTGCATAAATTTTTTATACCTGCTCATCTTTGTCTTAGTCTTTGTCCATCTATGTATCTACCTACCCACGTACCTGTCCATCTACCTGTTTATAAATTCACATTAACAAATCCATGATAATAGAAAGTCAAATTAATCAACTGATATCATTTACGAGACTATGATAGCTGATAAATATATATCTCTCATCTTTCCATACTGTCTGTGTAAGTGCTGTGGCTTTTTCACTATGGTAGTTTGGGGAGTAGGAGGGAGTGGTGCCCACGGCTGCTTCTCTCCTGTTGTTCAGCTAGTAGGAAGGAGTGTTACAGCCCTTTGACTCTCACTACCCACAGCTTGGTGAGCAGGAGTGCTACAGCTCTTTCGCTCCTGCATTTTAGCATGTTCCAGGTTCTTATCCTGCTATCAAGAGGTATAGGGTACGTGAACACTGGAGAGTGAGTAAGGCAGAGTAGACTTTTATGGCATGACGGAAAGAAAACTCTCAGCATCAAGAAAAGACTCAAACCTAGGTAGCCATCTGTAAGGCTGAGTCCTGGGTTTTCTATGGTCTTTGAATGGGGGGAGTGTATGCTGATTGGTTCATGGATGGGCTTGGAAAAAAGCACCATTCGACTGGTTAAAAGGCATCATTCAGAAGGAAGCAGTCGAGAGAGAGAGAGAGAGAGAAAGAGGATAAGATGGGGATGGAAGTTCTCACTCTGGTTGTGGATTCTATCTGAAACTGGCAGCTCGATTTTCAGGCTTTAACTATCCTTGGCTTGAAGGCGGGTTTTCACCAGGGATCTGTACTTGTCTACCTAGGAATTTGTCTGTCTCTTGTCACTATGTTAAGGAAATGTGGCACATATTTATGCTTTAAAGGCTGACTGGAGTCTTAGAAAGTAATGCAAAAAGAAAAAGAAGAAATGAAAATAATTAACCTGTTTGTATTTTATATCTCCTAAAATCATCACCTCTCCATTTTATTATCTGAAGAGTCAAGCTGCTTTCTGAGTTAACTAATGTCATTGTCAAAAGGAATAGACATGAGGAAAGAAAAGAAAGACAATAAATTCGTTTGGGACACAATTGACATATACAAGTGGCAAAAAAGAAAAAAAAAAAAAGAAAAAAATATCCGATGATAAAACTGGAGTTCTCCAGATATTTTTGATACCATGGCACCTAAAAAGAAAACTCACATCTAATGTTATAGGTGTTTTGCTTGGTTTATTGTAGTTTGGTTTTCTTCTTTTTGTTAAGTACATAGGCTAGGAGACCAAAAGAAACAAATCTAAAGACCAAACAAATGCAATCAATACATAAATATATAACACAAGTTCACACAAATTTTCACAATTCAGATATAACCATATTAATATTTTGTTGTATTTACATATATATTACTGTTTTATAACTATGAACTCATAAACATATAAAAAATTTAGTTCAGTGTCTTCATTTTTCATTCTTCCAGCAAAAATGGCTTGACCTGTATTTACCTAATTTGGAGGTATATATCTTTTAAGATGCCATGTCAGAAAAGCATATCAGTTTCAAATATAAACACCAAATAAAAAAGACTTAGAATCAGATCTTAAAAACTACAGACTTCAACACTTCATTATTAACTGCACTCCATATGGAAAATGTTATCGGCAAGTTCTAAGATACGTGGGAGCAACAGTTTATTTAACAATGGTTATTTATTCTTTTAAGCAAATACCGGGAAGCCAACTGGTATATGAGAAAAAGATATACATATATATGTTTATATACATATATATGTATATATATTTAAACTATTATATTTAAATATATGCTATTTATACTATCTACATATCATACACTTTATATGCATATGAATGTGTGCACATATGTGTGTGTATATATATAGTAGTGTAGGCTATTATACATGTGTATGTGTTTTTATATATCTAGGTATATATAGATATAATGAGTGTAAGATACACTGTTCTATATTCTGCTTATTTCACTTAGGACTATATTGTGAACATCCTGCTGTGCCAGTAAATGTAGTTGAACCTCATTTTTTAAAGGCTGTTATTATCCCATTGTAATGAGGTTCATTTATTTATTTAAAATCATATATATATTGGCATTTGATTTTGGTTCTTGTATTTGCTATTGCAGACAATCCTTTGATGAAAGTATCTTGTGGTAGTTGCCCCAATTTATTCAATCAGTTGTTTTTGTATAGAGTAGGCAGAGTAGGCAATATTTAATTATCCATTGTCCTTAACTATTACATGATCCTTTCAAAGTAAGAGCACAGGGTGAAGCGTTTTTTGTTTTTTGTTTTTTGTTTTTTTTAGACAGAGTCTCGCTCTGGTAGCCCAGGCTGGAGTGCAGCGGTGTGATCTTGGCTCACTGCAGCTGGACTACAGGCGCCTAACACTAGGCCTGGCTAATTTTGTACTTTTAGTAGAGATGGGGTTTGGCCATGTTGGCCAGGCAGGTCTCAAACTTCTGACCTCAGGTGATCTGCCTGCCATGGCCTCCCAAAGTGCTGGGATTACAGGCATGAGCCACCACGCCTGGCAGGGTGAAGCGTTTTAGATCCAAGCTCTGTCATTATTTCGTTTCACATATTGTAATGAACTGTGACAGAAATGCCCTTAAAATGCATTACCTTCCAAGACCTCATCTCCAAAAGTAAAAACAACCTTAAAGCCTGTTTCCCATGTAAATCTCCTTTATGTTGTTCCCTTGGCCACCAATCCGTTCCTTGTTGTCCCTGCTCTCTTCCCTGGTGGTTGGGTCTAAATGTTCAGTCTCTCCATTTACCCTACTAGGTTCTCTTCCGTGCATATCCTCTTTACCTCCAGTTGCTAAGTCATTAGTGAGGAGACTGATTCACATATTGATATTTCATTTGCCTTTGTGATTGTTATTTTCAGGGCAACTTCCGGAGTTAAAAAATGAAATTTAAATGCTCATAAGAGATATAAATTTGTTGCCTCTAGCAGTTGCCCAGGTACCAGGAAAAAACAAACAAAAAAACTCATGAAACTCATGTAACTAGTTATTAGAGCCTGCATAGGTAATTGGATTTGTAGGAAATTTCGGAAAAGTGCCTGCTACTAAATTACTTTGAACATCAGGGGTCCGAATCAAAGCTGCTGTCCACTCTTCCCAGTGAAAACCTCCCTAAGCTGTACTGCATTGGAGGGGAAAACCGCAGGTTAGACCATTACCGAGATGGATTCTCTAATGCAGTTTTCACTAATTTCTTTGCTGCTGGCCATGAAAATAACTGGAACTCAATTCTCTCACAATCATGCTTAAAATCTCAAATCAGAACAAATGTAAGGAGTTACAGAAATGTTACAATAAATGTTATTTTATTTTACTTATGGCAGTAATGACTGTGCTTTTAACAAGTACAGCAGTCATACTACTCTCAAACAGAAAGAAAAAGAGAACATTTTATTCCATTTGGCTTGCCCTGTTGAAAGCATTTGTTATGCACATTCTTGTTCAAAAGGTGTTGCTCTTCTAAGGCATTCACTTGATGTGTGAAGATCAGACTTGCAAACAGGTCAGATGGGAAGCGCATCTTTCTCTTCCTCCATTCTCAAAATTTGCTTCTTGTCTTTTGTTAGATTGTGGCCTGATTTACATTTACATTTTTGTTAGTAAGCACTGAGTTGTTTACAAGCAATGTTGCCATGCGAACCTTGAAAATAGATCTGATGGGGAATTTTGAAAGTGCCAAGCTGAAGCTCAGAATGTGGAAATCAAGTTTGTAACATCTTGGTTGTTAAGCACTGCTTGTTGAAGGCAAGTCAGTGACTTCCTTAGAAGTATGTGTGTGTTGAAGTAAGTGGGATTTGTCATTTGTCAGCGGAGAAAGAGATTCTTCTTACATGCCAGATTCTGTTTGCTCCTCTCCCACCAAAGCCACACAAGCCTGGTTATGCCCATGACTACAGTTAGTAGTAGGTCACTGGTGCCTCCCTGGAAAATTCTAAATAAATAGCTCAGATTCTGGACCTATAGTCTGGACATCTGGAACTGCCATTTCTAGGAGACTGGCCTCGTTAGCCAGAGTTCTATGCCAATTCATTCCTGGACAGTGGACGTCAGCCCAGAGTCAGGTGAGACTGTGTGTCTTGCATGATCAGGTGTTGGTTATATTAGTGATGCCTTTGGAAGGCAGACACTACTGTGTGGATACCCTGCCCAGGCCTTGGCATCCCCTGGAACTGGGCCAGCATCCTGGCTTCTCACTTACTAGCTAGGTAACCTTGGGTTAAGTTATTTAGCCTCTTTTTTCCTGAAGTTTCTTCACTTGTAAAATACTGATAACCACTTCTAACGCACAGGTTTATTGTAAGAATTAAATCAGATAATAAATGTCAACCAATCAGTGACTTAGTGCCAAGCAGTCGATAAGCATAATATAACTAGTAGTTCTTTCCATTTCATTAATTGCCAGGCCCTCATATTTTCTACCTTTTTTATTAAAATCCATAATTGAGGGATATCTGTTACCTTAGTCACATTTCATTGTGAGCAGGCACCTATATGTTTGAATTGAAGGTTGTGGTAAAATTACTTTATATTTCTATGTTTAAGTATTTTACAGATATGTTAGTAGGAAGCTTATCTTTGTATTTACCATACAAGCCTTTTTCAGATAGTGCTTTTTGTCTTTCAGCTTGGGACTTATAAGTAGAAAATATAAAAACAAGGTAAATATTAGATGGTATGCAAGCCACAACAAAGAATATTTCACTTAGCTGAGAACTCCTTTCCTCATTAAGGAAAACATGGCATGCTGTGTCGGACTGGGAAATACTGTTGGGAGTGGTGCTTCTCCCTGTGGGAGAAGGACTGCAAAATTCTCCATGTTTAGACACTCAGGAGTGCTTTGCAGGCAAGCTAAGACCTTTTCTGAGAGAAAATGTGTGGTGGTCAGGGGAAGTAATATTTATTGAATGCCTACTAAATGCCAGGATCAAGGTACTATTAATAGTTTTTTTTCACTTAATTATCTCAGCATTATACCTATTTTGTTTGTTATCATTATCTCCATTTTATAAATATGGAAAATGAGGCTAACTTTTTTGTTCATGGATCTACTGCAAGTGGATAAGAGAATACAAATTTGAATCCAGATGTGCTAGCTTTGAAGTATATTCTCCTCCAGAGTGCTGATCTCGGCTCACAGATGGAAAGAAAGCTGCAGAACAAATTGTTAAAATCTGGTAATTCAGGCACAAAGACAAAAACCAATTTTAAATCTCGATTCTAAATACCTTAGATGAAATAAAGAAGGCAGGAAACATAATATTTCTTAGGATAATCGTGTAGCTAGCAAGAGTACGTGGGCTCTTCGTTGATGCCAAGCTGATGTGAATTCTAAACTGTTTACCAAGAGAATCTATCAGGATACTTAGGGAAGTTTTCAAAACACTTAAGCGTGGGCCCTGTTCCTGAAAACCCTGATTTTCCCACCCAGAAGAAATAATTATGCTGTTGGGCAGTTAACTAGACATTATGGAAAAGACAAAGCTTTCTTTAGTACAGATCAAGGACCTGATGGAGCTTGAAGGCATAAAGGTGCAATTCCAAATACCTCAGCTGCTATAGATGAAGGGGCAGCATTTACTCTAGATCATCGTCACAGCGTTTCCTGGTATTCTTTCAGGTAGGGGACCAAAGCTCAGCCTGCAGCTCCTCTGACCAGGCTTCCAGCTCAGGCCCTGCCCATAGAGGTGGTACACCTGGTGCAGCTGGCCAGCCTCTGTCTCCTACCACAATAAACTCTAGTGCACCCCTGAGCCCAGTAGGCTCTTCATCCTCTCATCAGCTTGCCTCTGTGACTCAGGAAAAGGAGGAAGGAAAGAAACGGCCCACCAAAGAGATGGCAATGGAGTCCACTGTTGGGGAAAACAGTCTTACGTCTGTCTTTTCATTTTAATCTTCAGTATCTTCTCAGTTAATTATTCTCCATTGAGTCCTATTGTTGGAGTAGACTTTCATCAATCAAGACATAGTTCATTCATCACTCTAGTAAATTTTAAGCTTCTTAAATCATGAGTCTCATTCTAGCCAGATTACCTTGGTGTAGATTTTAATCAATGAAGGTAAAGCTTATTCATTCTTTGGGCAAAAATGTTCGAGAACTTAAAATGTGCCTGACATGGTTCTTGGTGCTGACCATACATGGCTGAACAAGACAGATGATACTCTGTGCTTATGGAGCTTGCCTGATGGTGAACAAGGCAGAGTGAGAGTAATTTATTTCAAGTACTACAAACACCAAGGAAAGGAACTGCAGGACGCTTGTGCAGTAGAAAGAGCTGAGGGGTCAGGGAAAGCTCTGTGGAAGGAGTGTTTAAACAAATGGAGAAACCACCTTCTTCTCATTTTCTTAACCTGTTCACTAATAAGCTACACAGCTCATAGCATGAACCTATAACAAAGGCATCATGGTTCTTGTGGTGATCCTGTATGTACTGACTACAATAGACAGATATTTAGAGGTAGAAATAGATGAGAAACTAAACAGGCTTATAAGGTTCTGGCCTCATTACCTCAAGCCAACAAAGTAATACTAATGTCAGAATATTTTAGCTTAAGTGGAGTAAATCATTGGTATTTAATAATTGCGATATGACAAAGTATGCATTGTTTGGGTGCCTTTAGGTAATTTAGTTCTTGCCTTGTCCTTCCCTGCCTCTATATCTCTTTTCACTCCCTTTGCAGCAGTGTTTCTTTTAGGAATGGTCTTCAAACCTGCCTCAGATTTCAGCTGGGTGGATGCTAAAAATGTTGTTTCTCAGCCTCTACCACAGACTTACCAAATGTATTTAGAGTTGGAACTATCTATGTTTTTTAACAAGATCCCAAGCCATCGTTTCTGCACACTAAAGTTTGAGAAACAGAACTTGATAGTCATGTCTTTCTACTGTTGTCTCATTAACATAGTCATCATCTCCTCACCCGGCTGATAAAGATTCTGTCTAAGAACTGCACACCGCCTTTGTGATCAGCTTCCTGCCTCCAGGCTGCACACTCGGTAAGGTGACAGATTAAAACCGTGCTAAACCGCTCATGCTGTACTGCCTCTATTTATAATGAGCATCTGGTAGCACCTTTGCTGATCGTATATTTACCTCCTCTCTCTCCCACCTGGGGATCCATCTCTCACATAAAACATGCACAGTCTCTTGTTAGGCTTTTCATTGTATATTCTGCTCTTCCCATTTTGCTCTTCTTCTTTTTTTCTCTCTTGGTCTTGCCTAGGACTGAGCATGTATGTGTCTGCATGTGAATATAGAAATGAGTGTTATCTCTATATGTATGTATTTCTAAGTGTGTAGACATGATGGAGGTGACCCGCAGGTAACCAAGCCCTCTGTTTTCTTTCTGCCTTGGATAAGGCATTCACAGACACGCACTATCTCCTGGAAGGGATCATTAAATAGGTCAGACACTCTATGGTGTTGGTGAACAATGGTTATGGTGACAAGTCACTGATGGATGGGTGAGGCTATCATGGCTGAGGAGGCAGGCACCAAAATGGCATCTCTGCTTCCATATTTTCCATGTTCTAAACCTGGCTGAGGAGCTTGTCAGGGTGTGCAGGGGTGACAGGGAGCCATTGTTCATGGTATTAATATCCTAGTCCCCACTCATTAATTCAGCCAACATTTATTGAGTCCCTGCTATATCTCGGAATCTGTGGATCCACAGAGGTAAGTAAGACATAGTCCCTGTTTTCCGGAAGTACTGTTTGCGAGTGAACTCCACACGCAAGCAATGATTTCTCAAGAGACAATGTTGTGGGATCTCAGAGGTAGCCATGATTCTTTGGAAAGATCAGAGACAGCTTCTCAGAGGAAATGACTTTCAAGTGGACTTTGAGGCGTGTGTTGTACAATTCCAGGTAGACAAGCGTGTGGGAGTTGTTAATTATAGGACACGAGGTATGGACACCTACAGAGGTAATGTTCATCAGGAATGCGTACCTTCTTATGGATATGAAAGGATAAGACTCTATGCCTTAAGTGAGCCGCCTCCTGCATTTGACACAGTCTTGTGTTGCCCTATTTCCATCTTTAGCTGTGACAAGAGCATCAAGGTCACAGTAGTACAGGACATGAGTTTAATTTCTGGTTCTGTCACAGATCTCACTGGCAAATTCTACTTGCATTTAATTTCACAGTATACTCTACCACATCTCAGGCCACAGTGAAAAAGGGTCACCGTAGGAAAATCTGGATAAATGTCATCTCAATAGTCCAAACGTTGGACAGCCCACATGATTTTGTTAAATTTTCTTGAGTTAACAGCTATGAACATTGCCCTGATCAACAATCACATGTTCATGTGTGTGTGCTTTAAAAGGGCAGGCTTTAAGGAAATAACACATATGTATGCAAAGATATATATATATATATAGAAGTATATTCGGTGCAGCATTATTTAGAATAGTGAAAAATCAGAAACTAATAAATTGTGAACAGCTTACTTAAGTAAATATTGTATATTCATATGACAGAATGGGATGCAATAAACATATTTTTAGTCTTAATTATATAGGGAAATGTTAATGGTATACCTTGGGAAAAACATGTATAGTGTTATGTGCCTGTAAAATATATACAGTGTTATGCCTACTTTTTCAAACAAAATAAAGCATGGACATATGCATAAACATGTGAGCGCGGAGACAGAACTATTTAAAGAAATGCAACAAAACAAAATAACAGTATCTTTGGATGGTGTAATTACAAGTGGTTTTTATTATCCTCTTTATACTTTTCTACATTGTCAAAAATTTCTTTAATGCAAATACAGTTTGCAAATTAAAAGACTGAGGGGTAAATAAAAACAAAAGCCAAACATAGATCTGTGGTAAACATTTCTGTCCCTTGCCATTATGAGAAGAGACAACGTAGAAAAACACACGAACAGCCAATAACCTATGTTTGTGTTACTTAGTGTGTTTACAGTTCTCGTATTGCATCAGTAGAAACCTAATGGAGTGATGGCTGAGTCATTTACATGGTCTTGGAATGAAGAGCTCAGTGAAACAGTCCTGCCTGTTTCCTAAAACCGTGTACAAGTTTGGCACAAAGCTCACCTCTCTTTGTCTCTTTATTATTATTCTTCTAATGTGTTAGGGTTTGGAATGAGAAGTGCTGAGTCTGTTTCTAATTAGTTTACTTATCTGAAGAATGAGTGTAAATGGCTTTCATGCACCTAACAAGACATGTTTGGTAATTCTACTTTTCCTTAACTAATAGCACTACAGCATGCTGCAGTGCCAACAAACACTGCCCCCTTGTTTACGTAATAACTGAGCTTGAATTGGTTTGTGCATATTTATGTGACCTTGAGTGGAGATTAGAAAATGCTTGCACGATTGAAGAAATACTCAGGTTTCCACTCTAGCCTTGCACATGTCGGCCAAGGCAGGCTGCTGAAATGTTGAGTCTGAACAGTGAGTCCGTGAAAGAAAGGGTTCCTGTCCCGGATAGCTTATCTTTAAGTTCAGGGCTTTCACCTAATTGTCTGTTGGTGTTGTTGCTCTGGTTATGCATAACCAGAAGGAACTTGGGAACATGTCCCTCGGTGGCACACAGCGGGGGAGATGACAGCTTTTCTTTTACCATGCAAGCTGTGTTTCCCCGCTTTGGGATGTAACTCAAGATGATTTTCCAAGTCCACTTAAGCTTTAAATCAAGAACAACACTTCACTCTGGAATCTAGCTGTGGCTGTGGGATCGTTTTTTCTTAAGGAGTGATATGGGTAAGAGAGGCATGGCTGGCCACGATCTTAAGAGCCTTATCTGCCAGACTAGGCTTTAGGACTGTTCACAAGGTAATCATGCTTTTTGAATAAAGGATTGTGATGGCAGACTAAGACCCTAAGTGGGAGGATCCTGAATCACAGAACAGATCTGCATATGTGCACAATATAGTGTCCTAAACATAGGCACCATTCAGCCACAGGCACGAGTAGCCAGTCATTTATATAGTGTTACCACCCCCAACAACTAGTGCCCATCTATCGAGCTGGAAAGACAAAAAACATTGAAAGTCACAGCTCAACAGAGTCAAACAAGAACTTACTGTAACCTAAAATAATTAGATAATCGTAAGATAAGAACTTGTTACATGGAAGCTGTCACTTTCGTCATCATGTATTGTTTTTACTGGGAGGAATTTGTAAGCAAGGTGAAAGAATAGGCTTGGCAACCTTTGATTATTCTTTATGACTCTTAAAGTTCATGGTTTAAAATGACCTCTGTTCAAATCTACAGTGCTTATTCTGGCTAGATAAGCCACGATGAACAGATTACAATTTAATGAGTGACTATTTGTTGTTTGAAATAGTCCACATTGTTGTGAAGTATATATCATAATGTAAAATAGAATAATTGATCCAAACCTAAAGAAAAATGGGTTAAAAACTTGAAGAAAAAATTTATAGACCATAAATGATGTAAGTTGAGGCATGCTAACATAGTTCCCGTTTAGTGAACATATCTTTGTAGTTCAGCTCAAAAGGCCATACACAACACCCCACAGCCCACTTTGTAAGAGCTTATTTGAGTATCTAGATGACAATAATGTCATTAGTCCCAAACCCAGAAGTACCACGTAGAATTTGATGGCAGGTGTCAACATGTAATGGGATATTGGGAAGTGAATTTGATGGCATACATCATTCACTCAGTCAGTCAGCAAAGATTGATTTAGTACCTCCTCTTGTCAGGCGCTCTTCTAGTTACTGCAGACCATCATGAAACAAAACAGACAAAACCCTTAATATCATGGACATTGCATTTTAACTGGGGGAAGGCAAACAATAAATAAGTAAACATATCCATGTGTGCTGAGGTGTTATGATAGGTATATTGATTTTCATCCACAGTTCCTGGCTTACAGCTCCCATAGTCCTTGTTATAATGTTGGGGCACTTTATGCCTCGGGAAACGTAATCTCTCTCTGACCTTCTCTTGTCCTCCTTTTACCTACCGAAGGCAGCAATCTAATCTGATTGTGGGTCAAAAAACCCTCATTCCAGAGATATTTCTGCTCCATACTCTAGAGGAAGGAATGCTACCCAGAAAGGCCAAGAAAGATCTGAACAGTTAGGTCTTGTTGGGTTAAATCATGCACTTTTTATATTATCACATTTCTACGTGGTTGTCAATTGGCCTATGTAATATAATAAAGCCTCCATAAAATGACAAGAGTACTGGATTTGTAGAGCTTCCGGATAGCTGAACATGTGGAGGTTCCTGGAGGGTGGTGCCCCCAGGGAGGGCGTGGAAGCTCCACGCCCCTTCCCACTAGATTGCCCTACACATCTCTTCATCTGTATGCTTCGTAATATCCTTTATATTAAACCACTAAATGTGTTTCTCTGAGTTCTGTGAGCCACTGCAGCAAATTAATCAAACCCAAAGTGGGGTTTATGGGAACCCCACTTAAAGCCTGTCAGAATTTCTGGGGCCTAGACTTATAACTAGGGTCTAGGAGCAGGGAGAGCAGTCTTAAGGACCGAGCCCTCAACCCATGGAATCTGACGCTATCTCCAAGTAGAGAGTGTCAGATTGAATTCGAGGACACCCAGCTGTTATCTGCTGCTTAGTATTTGGGAAAATCCTCCACACATTTGATCACAGAAGTCTTCTGTGTTGATTACTGTTATCTTGGTGTGACAACAGAGGAGAAACCTGGTTTGAGTTTTTCCTACACAATTGGTGTGAAAAGTAGGATTTGCTAGAATGGCCCTGGCCCACAGAAACATATGGTTTGGAAAAAAGAAGGATGAAAGAAGGGAGGATGAGGAATTTAATTCCTGAGTGGCTACCTAGTCACCCATGGTATGAAACTGTAGTTACACTGCATTCCATTACTAAAGGTAAAAGTTACCAGTGGAATTAAGAGATGATGGTAGTCTCAATTTTTGAGGAATTGGCTTATTGGATATGCAAGAGAATTCAAAATAATAAGAACCATGCTAAACACACTATCCCTTGGTTATTGCTATCTATAATAGCTAAAATGAAAGTAAAAGAATTCTGAGTCAGGCCTCGGGGCTGGACTAAGGTCTGATGTGTGTCTCTCTGAGCTCAGGCCTCTAGCCTGAAAGCCACCCACAAAGGCGAAAATTATGTCAAGGCAGCAGAAAGTACCTCAAAGACCTTTTTTTTGGTCACCAAGGAGTTAATCGGTATGGGGGAAGGGCAGAACCAAGAAACTATTGAAACTAGAGGGTACAGTGTAAAGGAATTATCTCATTTTGTGGATGGGTATCATAAGTTCCCTGAGGAACCTGTTTTAAAATGGATTGTGAGAGGAACTAATTTAGGAGCAATGTCTTTGGTTTTAAATGCTGCAGAGAAGGACATGTTTGGGTTGATGCAGAATCCACAGTTCATACTGAACAATCACAGATGGATATATATGATCCAGATATACAAGAGTTTATTCACAAGGAAACAGCCAGTGTAGTGAACTGAATAAAAGCCACTGTAAAGTCAGTTTACAGTGAGAGGAGGGACTGCCCAACTCTCCCTATAAATGCCAAGTGGAACGCCTCAGAGGAAGCAGCTGATATGCTTCCTATGCAAGTCATGTTGGACTGGCCTTATGATGATTGGGATATTTGGCCCCGAATATGTCTGTTACCCAGATTATGGCAAATTCTGTGATTAAGAAAGTGCTTTCTACATGGGTGCCCCATATGACGTTATTCCTGCAGAAATGAACAACAGTTCAGGAAGCCTTATCTGATTTGTGGTCTTAGCTTCCATGATACTAAGGAATTAAAAAGGAATTAAAAATAAAATGGAAAGAGAAAAAGGGGAGAGTCGTAGGACTCATCCAAGCAGGGTAGAAATATTTAACTGGTTACTAAGAAATGGCATGAATAAAATAGAAATTGATGGGGTTAAGGCGGAGCTCTTACTACGACACTGTGGAAGGTCAAGTGGACCAGACGGAGCCTGTGATGTTCCCCCAGCATAAAAGGACCTTAAACCAGTTTGCCATATTTCCTCCAGTATGGAGAAACTTAAAAAGTCAAAAGGCAGAGATTACGAGAAATCTGATCTGGCACTGCCTGAGGCAGATTAATCAAAATATAGATTGGCAAAAGGGCTGGGGTCCTTTGGCTCAACCTCTGGCTGGGCACCTAAAGCTTTTTTTTTTTTTCTTTTTTTTTTTGAGACAGAGTCTCACTCTGTCACCCAGGCTGGAGTGCAGTGGCACATTCTCGGCTCACTGCAACCTCCGCCTCCCTGGTTCAAGCAATTCTCCTGCCTCAGCCTCCCAAGTAGCTAGGATTACAGGCACTCGCCACCGCGCCCAGCTAATTTTTGTATTTTTAGTAGACACGGGGTTTCACCATCTTGGCCTGGCTGGCCTCAAGCTCCTGACCTCGTGATCCACCCACCTCGGCCTCCCAAAGTGCTGGGATTACAGGCGCGAGCCACTGCGCCCAGCCCCACACCTAAAGCTTTTTGCACAAGAAAGAGTAAAATGGTTTGCGTGTGGAGAAGAGAAGTTCCTGGAACTAGAACAGAAAAGTGTAAGGGTTTGTGTGATTATGAAGTTGGTATATTTCAGCATGGTTCGTGTGAAGTGGTTGTGTCTCTTTTACCTGATTGTGTCATGGGAATGGACATTGTATCTGATTGGGGAATGTTTCCCCTACCTAACACTGTAAAACAGAAGGCCTGTAAACCTGTCCTTCAGGCAATTGGATATGCTAAATAGGAATCTCAGGAAGATTGCCCAAGTCCACATAGTGCAGAGTAGAAACTAGAGTGCTGGCAGGGACAAATTCTCCACTTGATAATTATCTGTGAAGCTGTTACTGGGACTCATGGCAAAAGCCTGTGAGCACCTCCCAGCAACAACTACTGGGACTTTTTGGACTGGAGAATTTTCACTAGAGGTGCATTTACTACCTTGTTATTGGACATTAACTGAAGCTACCCCTATGAATGAAGGACACTGAAACTTGAAATAACCAGGATGCTTTGGGTGATAGCAGAGAAATGCTCTAATAGGGACGGCAGTGTCCGGAAGTGTTTTGTAATACAATGGAAATGGCTTATATGGGAGTGTGCGACCTGGAGAATGGAAGGAGGAGATATGTACAGGCAGGGAGCCTCTTTACCCCTAGAACTGACTCTGAAACTGTGTAGGGTGCTGTTGGATTCTGTAGACATTTGGACAGTGCACCATGACCAGCTCTCCACTGGAGCTGCTTGGTTTACTGACAGCAGTTTCAAAGTGAATGGACAACATCCTGTTTGGAAGCCTGCTACTTTGTCCAAAGAAGGTAAAATCAGCTCAGCTCAGTGGGTTGGACGGCATCCTGTTTTCCTAACAGTAATGGAAGAGTTTAACAGTGGTGGAAGCCCCTGTGTGTTTGGGTTTTTACTGACTCAAGGGCAGTGACCAATGGCCTGGCCATACACTCAGGCAAAAGGATGATGGAAATCTGGCCTATTTAAAGGAAATTTGAGGGGTGTATTAAGGTAGAGCAAGTAAATGCCCATAAAAAGAGCCCTAGTCCAGTTTTGGAATCAATAAGCAGATATCCCCATGGGCTCTCCTAAGGCAATCACCTGGGTCCATGAAATCAGTGGATATGGGATATGGGAGTATTGCAGCAGTGCAGAGATGGGCTGAATCTAGACATGTTACTCTTGCATCCTCAGGCACAGAATGTCAATAAAAACTGTTTTGTTTATCAGCAAAAAAGACAGAGAACGTTGATGGCCATGGGGCAGATTTCTCAGCGGAAAGGCCCTGCTCATAGCTGGCAAGGGAAAACTGATGCTGATAACCCTGAGGGCTACAAATGAGTCTTGACAAGAATAGACACTTTCTCTGAAGTGGGCTTTGCTTACCCAATGGAAGATGAAAATGCTCAGAGGGCTATTAAAAAACAAAAAAAAAAAACAAAAAAACAACAAAACAGAATATATTGCATGGATTTGGATGGCCAGGCATCATTTCTTCAGACCAAAGAATATACCATACAACCCCATAATTTCCAACAATGGGCAGAGAGATATGCTCCTTCAAGTAATAGTTTGATAGAGAAGTAAGCAAGCAATGGAAGCATCAGTTGTCTGAAACAGGGAGAGATGAAAGCATGAAGGCTGGCTTACATGCCTTCGTGAGTGTGCCCACACTTAGCATGGGGAGGACTCAAGGAGTGCCCCACTAGATTTTTCTCTGTTTTTATGGTTCATCCGGGGAAGGGAACTGGGGAGAATGCTGCTAAGACTATCCAGTGCTTGCCAAGGGAGGAGAATAATGATATAATGACTATATATATTTTTTCTTCATTCCCCAAATCACCTCAACAATTTTTTCCTTCCCCCAGAATTCCTAAGGACCTGATGGGGGTCGGTTGTGCCTTTACCCCATCTAGAAAAACTGAGGCTAAGAGTGAATGCAGCTATATTGCCTGCAGGCAAAAATAGCTCACTAGTTTTGCACTTGTGTAACCTTATGCTCTGTGAATGGAAATGGACTGAGGAGAAGGCACTTGCTAGAGTAGCGGTGCTGCCTGCAATCTGGACTGACACAGTGGCAATTCAAAGGTCCTTTCCAAAGGGGAAGAAGTTTGGGTGTTAGCGGAGAGAAGGAGAACTGGTAGCTGAGAGTAAAGAAATGAATAAATGGGTTATTAATTTAGGAAACCCAATATTTACACCTTGAAAGAGGTTCAGACCACCGTTTGGTATACTTGTCTCTTAACGCAAGTATACCAAATACCTGAAAGAGTGAAGTTATATGTTTGCTGAGACCACTGCTGTTTTTGGATGCTGCCAAGGTTGAAAGGGATAAATGCTTGAGGGGATGGATACTCCATTCTCCAGGATGTGCTTATTTCACATTGCATGCCTGTATCAAAACATCTCGTGTACCTCATAAATATATGCACCTACTATGTACCCACAAAAATTTTAAAAATTAAATTAGAAAAAATTATGGGAACATTAAAAAGAAAAACAAAAAAGATTGAAGGTAGGCCTGCAAACCTGAGTAGCCTCACCCTGGGAGACATTAATACTGTATAATGGACTGGACTAATTATTAATGACTGAATGAGATTCTAGTAATGTGGCAGCATCTTTTGAGTTGCATATTCTTTTGATGTAGGGGATCAGTGTTCAAAAACCAGGGGGCAGCCTGTGATGTTATGATAGATACATTGGTTTTTAATCCACTGTTTCTGGGGCACTTTAGGCCTTAGTAATAGAATCTCTTCCTCTGACCTTCTCCTGTCCTCCTTTCATCTCTCCAAGGCAGGATTCTAATCTGATTGTGGGTTAAAATACCCTCATCTCAGAGACATTCCTGTACCATACCATAGAGGAAGGAATGCTACATAGAAAGGGCAAGAAAAATCTGGACAGACAGGCCTTGCTGGGTTTAGATCATGTACTTTTTGTCCAATCGCGTTGCTACATGGTTTTCAGTCATGCCTATGTAACGCAGCCTTCATAAAAACTCAGGAGGACTGGGTTTAGAGAGCTGCTGGATAGCTGAACACATGGAGGTTCCTGGAAGGCGGCACACCCAGAAAGAACATGGTAGCTCCATGCTGCTTCCCCCATACCTCACCCTACGTGTCTCTTCATCGGTATCCTTTATAATAATCCACTAAACGTAAGTGTTCCCTTAAGTTCTGTGAGCTGCTCCAGCTAATTAATTGAACCCCAAAATGGGGTCATGGGAACCCCAGCTTGAAGCCAGTTACTCAGAAGTTCCAGGGACCCAGACTTGTGACTGGTATCTGGTGGGGAGGGGTCTTGGGGACCTCTTGGCCTTCAACCCATGGGATGTGACACCATCTCCAGGTAGTGTTGGAATTAAATTGGAAGATACCCCACTTGGTGTAGAGGGGAAACCTCCACACATCTGGTCACAGTGGTATTCTTCTGTGTTGATGATCCTTCTTGTGGTGTGAGAGCAGAGAAAAAACATGGTTTGAAAGAGTTTTTCCTAACACATATACTATGCCAGATGTTGAAAATGCTATAAAGAAAAATTGGGCTGGGTGCAGTGCCTCATGCCTGTAATCCCAGCACTTTGGGAGGCCAAGGCGGGCCAGCCCAGGAATTAGAGACTAGACTGGGCAACATGGTGAAACCCCGTCTTCATTAAAAATACAAAAATTAGCCAGGTGTGGTGTCACGCGCCTATAGTCCCAGCTACTGGGGAGGCTGAGGTGGGAGAATCACTTGAGCCTGGGAGGTAGAGATTATAGTGAGCTATCATGCCAATGAACTCCAACTTGGGCGATAGAGTGAGACCCTGTCTCTAAAAAAGAAAGAGAGAGAGAGAGAGAAGGGGAGAGAGAGAGAAGGGGAGAGAGAAAGAAAGGGGGAGAGAGAGAGAAGAAGAAGAGAAAAAGAGAAAGAGAAGAAAGAAAACCAAAAAAGTAAAAGAAAAATTAAATGGGATAGGGGAGATAGAGAGTGTGGGGAATTGTAAGGTCACTGTTTTTTACAGGGTAGTGTTTAATCACATGACATTTGGGAAAAACCCTAAATAAACGAAGAAGCTAGCCAAGTGGTTGTCTGGGGGAAAAACATTCTAAGCAGAGAGGACATTAGGAGCAAAGGCCCTGAGGTAGAGGCATGCTTGGCAGTTTTCAAGAAAAGCAGGGATACATGGATGGAGCAGAGTAGGCAGAGATGATAATGCAGTCTCAGAGCTGAGTGGCAGCCAGCTGATGAGTGACAGGCCTTTGTTGGAGATGTTGCCCGGAAATTAAGGAGAACGGGAGAGTGAGCCACGTAAACTATTCTTCAGAACGAGCGTTATCTGTGAACCAGGCAAAGAAAGTTACTTAAGTGCTAACTTAAAAAAAAAAAAAAATGTGTCAAAGAGAAATGTGCCTGGAAGAAGGTGCAGTTGGAATGGTAACTGCTGCAACCGTCTCTGAGGAGAACAGGGAACCCTCCAGCCTTTTCAGTTAATCATGGATGGTTATCTACTTTAGTCTGTTTCCCCTTTGACAAAAGTGGTCAGCTCCTGCTCTCAGGAGAAAAGAATACATATCTATGATTTTACATTTATAGTAAAAAAAAAAAAAAAAAAAAGCATTCTTTCTAGAAAATATTTACTTTTTCCAAGGGTCTGATCTAGAAGCCATCAGCTGAATCCCAGGAGGGGGTTTCAGCTGGCTGATGGACACATCATGCCCACATGAGATTGGGGAGGGAAATGATGTTGTGGCATCACAGCCCCAGGCTTCAAATAAACTGTCCTAAGCAAAAGAGACGTAAGGAGTAGGAAAGTACTGATTGGAATAGATACCGAAACACCACCCTCACTGTCTCTTTTCTGAGGTCCTGGTGTTTGCGACGAAATTCTCAGTATCTCCTGGTGCCATTAGAATGGGAGGAACTGTTGGGAGTGTTAACTGCTGAGATATTTATGACTGCAGCTTAAGTGATCATTCCAGAACTATCTAGAATAAGTAGAATTTTTAACCCGTTTTGAATCTTAATGCCTTGAACTGTTCACACAGAAAAGATGGTTCATATATATGAAATTATTTTAGGAGATTTAGAGACCTCTCATGTCAGCCAGTGGATTCAGGTTATGTTTTTTAACACTACCAAAGGATCAAAAATAGAGTTAGGGGCTGGGCGTGGTGGCTCATGCCTGTAATCCCAGCAGTTTGGGAGGCCGAGGTGGGCAGATTGCTTGAGGTCAGGAGTTTGAGACCAACCTGGCCGACATGGTGAAACCCCATCTCTACTAAAAATACAAAAATTAGGCAGGCACGATGGTGGGCACCTGTAATCCCAGCTACTCGGGAGGCTGAGGCAGGAGAATTGCTTGAACCCGGGAGGTAGAGGCTTCAGTGAGTTGAGATTGCACCACTGCACTCCAGCCTGGGGGACAGAGCAAGACTGTCTCCAAAAACAAATGAACAAAACAAAACAAAACAAAAGTAGAGTTAAAAATGACACCCCAACTAATTTCTGTATGTTGGAAGTAACATTTGCTTAGAAGAGAAAGGTCTGTTTTCATTTCTCTCTTGCCCGTGAGCAATTGTATGATTGTGGACAGGTTGCATTCTCCCAGAACCTTCCCATCTATAATACACGGATAATTATAATTCTCTGTCTGTAAATTTTTCTGAGTATTAAAGTTGAGATGTAACTGAGTACTTTTTTAACTATAAAATTATAAGTAAATATAGCTCTGTGGGATTGAAAGAATCTGTCTGTCGTGATTCTCATACAGTTTCAATGAGGCACTTGTTATTCCAGAAAACATCACTCAAAGTAAACTCTCTAGCTGTAGGGCTTCAGAGGACACTGCTCTCAGACTCATTCCTTGTGCCTTCTGGGAAGGTCAGTTTCCCCAGTAGTGAGCTCATTTTTAGTTTGCCCCCCACCCCTTTCCCTCCTTTCACCTGCGGATCTGAGAGATCACCACGGTGCCAGACGCTTTTGAGCTACTCCAACTCTGGGCCTTTAAATTCAATGAAATCATTCCATGTCGGCCCTAACACATACTTTACCCTGTTTTTGTTGTTGTTGTTGTTGTTTGTTTCCAGTAAAATCCAAAAGGAAGGCCATTAGCCTGATACAGCCCAGTGCTTTAGGTTCTTGTGTTAGCCGACTGGAGCCTAATGTAAACAGTACAAGGAAACTAAAGACCCAACTAGTGAAAACCAACAACTAATCTCTAACTAGTCTTTTCACTCTACACCAATCATGTCCATCCCCTTTGTCTTCTTTCCGCCTAAAAGTTCGTTGCCCGCACTGCGGCAGAGCAGTCTGAGTTCCTCTGATTGTGAGTGCTGCTAGAGTCATGAGTTGTTCTTTGCTCAAATAAACTCTATTAAATTTATTTTATCTGAAGTTACTCTTTGTAACAACTGTTAATCAACTAAGAAGTAATGAACAATAACATCTTGTTCTGTAGTTTTCAAGAAACTCTATTAAGATGTTCTAAGCGAGTAAGTTCTGCAAATCTGTCTTACCTCCTTAAGCAGGAAATTTTAACAAGTGTTTATTGTTAAAATGTTTCAAATGGTTATTGTTTTAAAAATGTACTACCATTACTCACTTTAGCATAGTATTCTGAACATAGTTTAACCTTTTTTAAAATCTAAAATTATCATTATGAGCAACAGTTATCTTAGTGCAGTGATTACTAAAATAACTTTTGCTGGGTGCTTGCTTCATTGACCCACACTAAAGAGCTCAAATTACTTTTTTAATTTTTTTAAGACAATATCTCCCTCTGTTACCCAGACTGGAGTGCAGTGACACAGTCTGTCATTGCAACATCTGCCTCCTAGGTTCAAGTGATTCTCCTGCCTCAGCCTCCTGAGTAGCTGGGATTACAGGCACATGCCACCACACCCAGCTATTTTTTTTTTTTTTTTTTTTTAAGTAAAGGCAGGATTTCACCATGTTGGCCAAGCTGATCTCCAACTCCTCACCTCAAGTGATCTGCCTGCCTTAACTTCCCTAAGTGCTGGGATTACAGGCATGAGCCACCGTGCCCAGCCCTCAAATTACTTTGAAGACATCTAATATGTTTGCTTCTTTGCTTAGAGTTACCTGTATCTTCCCTGTTGATTTCCTTTTAGTGTAAGCCCTTACCTATCGCTACTTTAATCCCTATTATAGGGCTCCCCAAATTTAGAGATTTCACTGAAAAGTCTTCAGGTTTTTTGCCACATCCATTTAATCTCGGTTATTATACACGATTCTTTTTTTTTTTCTTTTAAATGGACTATTTGGATTTTTTTTACTTAAAATTATTTTAAAAGGAAATTGTATCACTACTGTATTATTAGTATAGCTGCCATTTACATTTTAGTGCACTAAATATCTGAGGACTTCTGCCTCTGGCCAAGATGGAGTAAAAAGGAATAGATTTACACTCCTTTGTGAAACAACCAAATAACAACGGATAAAATATATGTCATAATGGTTCTCAAGATACTTTATGTCAGGTAGTGAAGGACAGTGATTCCTGAGGGGTGGGGAAAAAACAAGGGAGGGCCTATGAGTGCTCCGGTTTACTCTCTGGAGAGTTTCCAGGCCACTGTGCAGGGAGGGAAACCAAGGAGGATCATGGTATGCTCCCTGTGTTGAGGATATGAAGCTGAGCGTCTGAGAAGACCAGGGTGGCTGAAGTTCTCAGGACAGAAGTCTTGAAAAGAGAAAGCCACATGGAAGAGAACTCTAGAGATCTGCAGAGGATCTCTTTTGAGAATTCAGCTAAGTACTGGTCAGTGCAGTGTTGTACTGGATGTTCTAACTAGCAAAATACGGCAAGAAGAAAAGGTCATCTTGGAAGGAAAAGAAGAAGTAAAACTCTGTTGTTTGCAGGCAACATAAATATCTATGTAGAAAACCTAGTGGAAAAAGCTCCTTGAATGAAGTGAGTTTAGCCAAGTTATATGATATAATATCAATATACAAAAATCAATTACATTTTTATATGCTAGCAATGACTATTTGGAAATTGAAATAAAAAGTTAAAGCCATTTAAAATAACATCAAAAATATGAAGGACTTTGGAATAAAGCTGAAACAAGTATGCATAATTTAAACCTTGAAAACTAGGTTTCAGTTGGCTGATAAAACACTACAAAATATTGCTAAAGGAAATTAAAGAGACCTAAATAAATAGGTAAATATACTGTATTTATGAGTTGGAAAACTATTTATTATTAAGATATCGATTTTATCCATATTAATCTGTACAATCAACACAATTCCAAATCAAATTTCAGTAGATTTTTTTGTAGAAACTGAGAAACGGATTCTAAAATCCATATGGAAATAAAAAATGACCTAAAATGATAAAATGGTTTTGAAAAAGATAAATATAAGGGACAAACACTAATAGATTGTAAGGCTTATTATAAGGCTGCAGTAGTCAAAACTGTGGTTTTGGAGTAGAAAAGATCAATGGAACAGAATAGAAAGTACAGAAGTAGATCCACTCAGGTATGGACACTTGATTTCCAACACAAGAGTAAATACAATTTAACAAAGAAAGTAGATTTTTTTTCAACAAATGGTGCCAGAATAAATGCATAGCCACATGCAAAAAGAAATTTGATTTATACCTCATAGCATACACAAAAAAATTAACTCAATATTGGATCAATGACGCAAAAAATTTAACTCAATATTGGATCAGAGACCTAAATATAAAACCTAAAACTATAAAACTTCAAGAAGAAAATGTAAGAGAAAATGTTTGTCTCCTTGAGTTAGGCAAAGATTTCTCAGATATGACACTAAAAACATGACCCATAAAGGAACTAATTGATAAAATAATAAAGCTGAGTTAAAGAAGCCACAGCAAAAAAGAATCTGTATTGCATGATTATATTTCACAAAAATGTCTAAGGAAATTTAAACTAATCTATTGTGACAGAAAACAAATCAGTGGTTACCTGAGGATGGACAAGTGTGGGGGTGGCACAAGGAAACATTTGGGAGTGATCGATATGTATGTTCTCATCTTGATTATGGTGATGGTTTCATAGGTGTAGACACATACACCTACATTTATTAGGCTATACCTTTTAAATATGGCCATTTTATCATGTCAATTTTACCTACACCAGCTATGAAAATGTTAAATATATAACTGTTACAAAATGTTTGTACACATATCACTAAAAGTCGTCTTGTGTATTACCATCAGGAAACCCTGTTGCTACCTATGTCAGATTTAGAGTTTCCCAAAGGCAGAGTAACTCAAAGACTTAGTTTACAAATTCTGGTTTTGCCAACCATATGACATCGGTGAGTTTGGGTTTACAGATACGTTCATGTCTCCTAGTAAGTGTTAGGACTCCATGAGACTAGTTTTTCATGTAGTGAGCTGGAGGCTTGGAAGGCTGTGGAATAGAGTCGGGAGACCACGGGTTTTGGCTTGGCAGTACCGGAGTTTTGTCTTCATTTGTTCCATGTGTCTAAAAAAGTCACTTACTATCATCTCTGGGCCACATGTGGAAAACAAGAAGCTTAAATTTAATCCCTAAAACTTTTTTCATGACTGTCATTTTGTCTTCAGGCTGTAGCTGTGTTGTAGAGGGCTGAGGTGACTGGAAGTTTAATTACCAGATGATAGCACAGGGTAACAGGAGAAGAGTTACATGACTTTAAATAAAATTCACATAAAGCCAATTCAAATTTAGAAACAGAATGATTATAGTGAAATTCTATGGTGACATAGTAAGAGCTGAATAAAAGAATTGCTTATCTCTTTCTCTATTTTTATAAAAAGAGTTTTAAAAGCACATCTTTTCATCTAAGAATGGTCCCAGGTTTCTATCTTAAGTAAATTTTTATATATTTTTTTTCTTATAGCATTTAAAAAAGAAGTTAATACTGTCAGAGCTCTCCCTAACTCTGGCAGAGAGCTGGTGACTGTATAATTGATGACAACTTGCAATCCTACTATAGGTTTTGTGATTCCACTGAAGTATATTTTTCTTTTTCTCTTTTCTTTTCTTTTTTGAGACAGAGTCTCTGTCACCCAGGCTGGAGTGCAATGATGCCATCTCAGATAACTGCAACCTCCCCCTCCTGGCTTGAAGCAATTCTCCCACCTCAACCTCCCAAGTAGCTGTGATTACAGGCACCCGCCATCATGCCCAGCTAATTTTTGTATTTTTGTAGAGGTGGTGTTTCACCATGTTGGCCAGGCTAGTCTTGAATTCCTGATTTCAGGTGATCCGCCTGCCTTAGCCCCAAAGTGCTGGGATTACAAGCATGAGCCACCACGCTGAAAGTATATTTCGTAACATAGTCTGAGATAAACCAAATTACCTTAGAGTATCAGGGACAGCTGTAGAGTGATGGTAAAAATTAAAATCTAAATTAAAATCCAAACCTCACATACTTGATACTTCTTCCAACAAATGGACACCTATTTACAGCCAGTGTTGAAAATTAGAGTAGGCTCTTCTGAAAGTAAGTAGTCATGTCCCTCCCAATAACAATTGAGACTATTGATCAAAATTTCTAGTCATTTCAGACTACAGCACTTGTTTTAATGATCTGCTGGGCATCCATAATCACAGTGCAGGTACTAGAAAGCTGGAACTAACTAGAGATATTTAAAAACCCACAGGTAATAAAAGTGTTCAAAGTAATAGTGCTTTATTCTCTGTTTTTTGTTTGTTTGTTTGCTTTCCCTAGTAAAAATCCACTTCTCTCCTGAAAGGATGAATTCATGGCATATCTTAGAAGCTAGATATGAGATATGGAGTCTTTTCTATGTCCAGTCATTTCCTTCGTAATGCCTTTTTGCTTTTACCAAATCTGTCATGGGAAAACAAGTAGTCCCAGATTCACTGGATCTCTTTAAAATAAATGGAGCTACAACACCCAGAAAATTATTATTATTAATAATTTAGTGTGAATTAACTTGGTGTGGTATTAAGAAATTCAGTGGGATTTCTATAACACAAATTAAAATATGTGGTTCTATGGGGTCATTGTTCAGGACAGGAGAGTTTCTGAGGCCCTTCCATCTCCATCTCGTTGCATAAATGCTTCCATATTGTTTCCGGGAAGTCTCCACTCTTTGCCCTGTTTTTCTTCCATTAAAATCTTGTTCATTTGATGTAGCTCAATAAAAATTTTTTCAGTCAGAATAATTTCAACCTGCATCCCAAGTGACACACCTAACACATATATTTAGGTATAAGGCTGAAATATTTGCCTCATTCCCTACAGAGAATTTGTTAATTTGCTCTTCCTTTGCTTCATTTAACAAATACTGATTGTGCTTCATGAGCTCTAGAGCCAACCAGAATGCTTGGGTTTAAATAGAGCTAATGTCAGTTACTGGCGGTATGACCCTGGAAAAGGTACCTAACATCTCTCTTCCTCATTTGTAAAATGGAGACATTAGTACTTCATCATAGGGATGGTATAAGGATTTAATGACTTGATATATAAAACTCACAGAACAGAACCATACACACATGAGTACTGCCTATGTCGGCTGTTATTACTACTGTTACTACTATAGGTTGAGCATGCCTAATCAAAAAATTTTAAATCCAGAATGCTCCAAAGTCCAAAATTTCTTGCGCACCCACATGATACCACAAGTGGAAAATTCTACTTAATCTGTATTACTATGATCCGGGCAACAGGAATTCAAAGGTGCATAAGAGAACTTCAACTCTGAAGCCAGTACATATGTGATTTCATGAAGCCAGGCCACCTTGACTCAAGAGTACATCACACACACACACACACACACACACACACACACACACACACACACACACAGAGAGAGAGAGAGAGAGAGAAAGAGAAAGAGAAAGAGAGAGAGAAAGATTTTTTTCCTGCTATACCAGACCAGATCAACAGTGTTGAATTCTATGGGAGGACTCAGGTAGAGCTTTTAAGAGGAGTTAATATTTAGGTAGCGTTCTGATGAGAGTTGTCCTATAGAGGATGGAAGAGGCATTTGTGGTAGAGGAAACAACATGATTACAGAAATTAGATCCTTTCTGTGACTGCCTTTGTTCTTAGCCAAGGAGTTGCTGCAGCTACCCTGTTGATCTGCTCTTGAAGGGTATGGGATAGGAGGGCTGGAGCAAGGGACCAGGGCATCCATAGGCATAATCTACCAAGCTTCATTCTCCCCACCTCTCCCAGAGCAGACCTAGATGAACCTTATCTCTTTTTTTTTTTTTCTTTTGTCTACACAGTATAAACACACAGTGGTTCAGCCACAGTCATTTATCTAAGCCTGCTTCTCCCATACAGAAGGGAATCATATTCATTAGGAGCAATACTGCCAGGAATATTGGTAACAGCTTTGTTCTGAAAAGCTGAAGGCACTTTTTGTGGATTTGATTTTATTTCATCATCAGAGAATGCTACTTGAGGTTTTGCAGGTGCAGGATAACATCTCTGTGAGGCAGAGGCACTTTTGTTTGTTTGTTTGTCCTTCATGACTCTACAGGGCATGTTGGTGCATCTGGTTAAGCCCAGAGAAGAGACATTCGCAGACGTGGGCCCCACCACCGATTCAGTATGCCAAGATGTATTAAATATAAAGACAGAGAAATATTATCCAGTGGTTCCCGGTAGTTCTGCTGCTTGAAGGGCCTTTGTCTGAATGTTTTAAAATGTGAATGCTGTTTTCATAGCCAATATTGTATGAGGCTGTAGTATAAATAAGGTGCTACAATGAATTTTAACTGCATTTAAGCAGAGATTGCTATTACCAAAAGATGCGGAAAAGAAAGTGGAATTGAGATCATTATAAAAAAATATGGATCTAGAGATAAAGCCTAATAGAAAAACAGATTTTGGTAACTGCCTGGAGTAAATTGAAATTCGGTCTCAATGCTAATGTGGTAGAATATATTCAAGAATAAAATACTGACTTAATCTTGGTTATTACTACGTGGAGATAAACTCCTCATCCATGGAAGATGAAATAACCTTGGAAGTTCTCATGCCATTACTGTGTAGTGTACAACAACAACAGCAACAACACAACAACAGGAAATTAACTAAACGGGGTCTCTTCTTGGAAAATGACCTTTTGTCAGCTTCAGAACAGTTGACTCATTTCAGAAATCAGCATAATACAAGAGTATTTCATTTGTCAAACATCTTTGGGAAAATTTTTGTGTATGCACATATATGTATGTGGTCACATAAGTGTTTTCATTATAACCCAGTCATGTCCCTCAATCACAAATCAAGTTTCTATTAATTTCAAATCAAGTTTCTAATAATTTCTAAAACAAATCAGGTTTCTAATAATTTCACTGCTCTTAGATTAGTACACTGTCAAAATAGTCCTTTATTGTTGTCAGACCTGCTCTGAACTCCTTAACCAGGGCAGTCACTAGGCCAGAAACTAAGCAAATAACGGACTTGCATACATCAGCCTCATATCCTGCATAGAGCATGTAAAAATAAATGTTAGAAAATTTAATTTCAAACAGTAACTTGAACATGGGGTCAAATATTTGAATATCTTTGAAATTGGATACTCAAGGTATTCTGTTAGCAGGGGCTTATTTTCACATGACCACTTTGTTTCAAATGACAGCAGCAAACCAGAGACCCTTCAGTCATCTCTCTGTCCCTTTCCACCAGCCGTCTCCATATACCTGGGCTTTCCACTTAAACACAATTGTGGTGTCTGTTTTTGTGCAGAGGAGACAAAAATCCAAATGTTTCCAATGCAAAAGCTTGTTCTTATCTGTTATTAAAAATGGTAAAGCTTCATTTGTATTTTATTAAAATGATTGGACAACTACTATTTTAAAATATGTATTTTAAAGCTGTTTTGGCTTTAGCTATTGAGCTTAAGACAGATGTTGTGGATTCAAATTGTTTGAACTTTAGTGAAAATACAAATGTTAAGGAAAATGGTATTATGAGTGGCTTCTTTATCTTAACTCATGAGGCCAGTCTGTTTGTAAGGTTTTCTGTACCTGTTCAGAAGTGGAACTGTATCATGTCTATGACATACTGTTTTGCTTGTATGATAACTTTCATTGCCAAACTCCTGAAGTGTTCTATATTGGCTAGAGTCATGGTCAGAATCAAGGTCAGACATTTTTGTTGGGTGGATATTAGCAGTTCAGCCTGACTCTTCATTAAATACCCTGCCCAGCTATCAAGCTAAGCAGCCTCTTATCTCTCATGGATACCCAGTGTTTTCTTGTCTCTGTTTCTCTGCATATCGCCTTATTCCTAAAGAAAATGTTCTTTCTCACCATTTCTATGTGTTTATATCATATCTGTCCTTAAAGGGTCAACTCAAATGTCAAAATTCTTTGAAGAATTCCCTAAATATGACATGATCATTTTCCCTATCTCTGGATAGATAAAGATATGTATTACTGTTTTTACCACTACTCATTGTAAACTATTGATTGACTTCTAAAGGTTAATCTAGCACTATAAGCAGTTTAGTGCATCGTCTCATTTTGTGATGCTTTTGTTTCTACTCTAACAATAATGATGATAAATATTAAATGTGTGTTCTTTAATATGAAAATTTCCTCATGTACATTATCTCATTTAATCTGCAGAACAACCCCATAAGGTAGGTGCTATTATTATTCCTGATTCAGCTAAGAGGTAATCCTTAGAGAGGGCATAACAATTATCCGAGGTCAGGTGGCTAGTTTTAGACCTTCTCCCTAACCAACAGAGGCTAGACTGTCCCTCAAACCTGCACCTCCTTTACCATATCACTTGCCACTTCCCACTTTTTTGTGTAATTACCTGTGACCTGAATTACTGTACTTGTTCCCTGGGGGCTAAATTTATGTTTTGAGTCTTCCTGGTGTTCTAACCATGACTCAACTCAGTGCCTCACACAAAAGTAAGGGTGTTTCAGAACTATCTGATGAAAAACTGAAAATTTAGAACCTTTCATATATTCTTTTATAGCTCTGACATGGAAGATTTCTTGGGAGGAAAGTACTATGTTTAACTGTCATCCAAATAAAATGGAAAATATAGCTTTGACCAAAAGAAATGATGTGTTCTAAGAGAATAAAATTAAAACAGGATTTTAAAATCTGTTATCCGGTAGATCTGAAAATAAATAAGAACTGTCTTCTTCCTGAAGGAGTAAATGCCTTTAAACTTTCACAGTCATCATATATTACACATAAATGTGGAAACTGGAAATCTGTTTACCACTGAAAGTAAAGAAATTGTGTTTGAATAAAAGAAAAATTAGTATTAGTGAAACAATGACTACTACAAATGATATTTTAGTAATGAACACAAGGTGAATAACATTATTTTTATCTTTTTATTATATTTCTTTACATTTATACTGTACCAAACAGTTGAATAATTGACTGATTTCCATCAAGATGTTTGTCACTGAATTGACAAAGACTCAATATTAAAGTAGGAGAAGGTGTTGAAGATAAGATGTCTTATCTAGAGACTAATAACCTTTTTATCTTTAACAAGCTGTCTTATCTTTACTACCTTGCCTTGGAAACTCAAGAGAGTAGCAGCCTTGAATACACGCTGTTATTTCCTCCTTCATGGCCGAGACTGATTCAGAGAGGAAATGCCCCATCAGAGGATGGATGTAGTTCGGGCTAATGAGGCAGCGGGTAGGCCCATGAGGAGCTGACCTTGAATGGATGAAGAACCTTCTGTTCTGGAACAATTATCGTAATTATTCTAACTCCATCCTCAATTGTACATTGGATGCTAAAGAGAGTTAGTTAGAATTCTTTTAGCCACCTCCAGTTCATGAGATAAAAAGAGATGGGGGTGAAGGCTTTAGTTGACTGACAGTTTTTAATGGTAGTTTTGAGGGTCAAATTGAATAGTATATACTGCAAGACTTTTTGAACATGAAGTATACTCCCAGTATTGGATATATTATGCTAATAGACCCAGTCACCCAAGAGCGTTTATCTGCTTGCTTCCTGCCTATGCAGTTAGCATCATGTAGATACAACAAGGCTGACAGAATTTCATAAAATGGTTGTTGAATGTGCATAGTTTGGATACTGGGACCTTAATATCTAACGTGATCCTCTACAGATGTTTATTTAACTCTACACAGATGTCGTGAGAGGTACTATTAGGGTCTTGACTTGTTTTTATTTTCAAATAGCAGTTTATTTTATGTGTGTGTGTGTGTGTGTGTGTGTGTGTGTGTGTAAATTTGAATCTCATTCAAATTCTATTCATAAAGAAGTCTGAAGGATTAACCTTTTTAGGCTACCCCAAGGGCCTCACAAAAGATCCTGAGTTTTATGATGGTGAATTACACTGACATTTCCTAAAGAGTTACGTGTTTTGTCTTTGTAATGGAGGCCTTAGATTTCTTTAGAACTGCATTCTATTTAGAAAACCACCCCCTCACCCCCTCCCCAATTCATAATGAGAGCAAATTCAAGGGCTGCCTAGAACCAATGAAATAAAAATCAAATTATTTTTCCTGGCATTCATGGTAGAACATGATTTTTCTTCCACTTTCCCTATACCATATGCTTCTAACGAAGAGTTGCACATTCTGTGCTTTCTACCTGGATACCTTTCCACATGCCGTTCCATTGGGAATGTGTCAACTGAGGTCATACATTACCTTCTTCCGGAAGAATTCTATGATTTCATCCAGACGAATTGACCTCCTCGTCCTCTGAACTTTAATACCATGTTACATCTCCTTGTAACCCTTATGATAATATTTTAAATTTTAATATCTGATCTTCCCAGCTTGAAGATAAACTACTGAAACCTGGGGAATATCTCATCTTTGAGTCCACCACAGCTCTTGGGGCAATGTCGAAACGTGGTAGTGAGTAAACATTTTTCCAGAAAGAATGAATGCACTGTCCTTTTCCTAAAGGCAACAGTGAAGCTGAATTTGTGTCATTTGTGTAAAACTTCGGGTAAGGTTTTAAAGACTGTTACATGCAGAATCTTTTCCTTTTTTGTTGAAAGCATTGACTTAGAGATGAGATATGCAGACAATTATGAAGAATATTAAGACAAGTTTCAAGATTTTGAAAGATATGCTTCCTAAAAAAAGAATTCAAAATATTATTTAGTTCTTTTCTGTGGAATTCTTACGTCATCCCCACTTATAAGCCCTCTCATTCCATATATATATATAGAATGAGAATGAGAGCGTGTATATGTATACGTATATATATATATGGAATGAGAGAGTGTGTATATATATGGAATGAAAGAGCTTATATATATGGAGTGAGAAAGCTTCTATACATATATATATGGAATTAGAGCTTATAAGTGGAGATGACTTAAGAATTATATATATATATGGAATGAGAGAGAGCTTATATATATACACACATGCTTATATATGGAATGAAAGCTTATATATGGAATGTGAAAGCATATATATATGTGGAATATGTATATATGGAATGAGAGAGCATGTACATATATCTGTATATATATGGAACAAGAGAGAGTTTTTAAGTAGAGATGACTTAAGAATTCCACAGAAAAAGAACTAAGTAATATACATATATATTATTTATATATACATATATAAATATTATATATACATATATAAATAATATACATATATGTAAGAAGTGTGTGTGTATGTATACATATATGTATATACACACATATATGTATATATACACATATGTACATATATATACACATATTTCCGAAAGTTTTCCAAAAGTATCTCCCTTCAATGAGGAGGGGTTAGTGTGCATCAGCTGAATGGTGCCCACAGCGATACAGGCTCATGGTAGTTCTGGCAAATGTGGCTTCCTGCCACTCTGCACCAAGCAGACTTGCATGGTCAACAACAGGCCTTGCAATCCACACTGTCTCTCTATTGCTGGCAGCTCACAGGCAGGAAAAAAAGGTGACAAAACGAGTTTACTTAACAGCCTTAAGCTGCTTTAAATGTGTGTCTTCAGCCCTATGGAACAAAATCACTCAAAGATTTGTGAAATTGTTCCCATGAATTCATCAGATAGGTTACATATTATTTGAAATCAACTTAGGAGAAGATCTAAGAGGCCAGAAAGGAGTACTGAAACATGGAATTAAAGATGGCAGTGCTTTAGTTTTTCCATCTGGGGAACCAAACTCTAAATTGTGTACCCTAGTTCTGTGTTCTGAAATTATTCTCTTCAGAGGTCTAACTTGATGTTCAAGTTCTAGAGAAAAGAGGGAGAGGCTAACGGAGCTGGAGACGGAAGTTGGAACAGAAGGAAAGGGGTAATGAATGAATAAACGGAATTCTCAATCAATTAAATACAGATAAGAGGACTAAGAAACTAAAATGTTGAAACAAAAATTAAATTAAAAAGAAAATAGTACGTGCAGATGGTAACTTTACCTCCTCTAAAATTTCTTAGTGTAGCTGTTATTTTTCTTTTGTTTCTAGATACAAATGAAAAGCTTCATGTTTTGTTTGTAATGATGTTGCCTAAGAAAGACATTCAGAAATCAAAGCTCAGAAGTGGCAAAAATATTTTAGATTTGAGGATTGGCAGAGTAAAGACTGCGTGTGTGTATGTGTGAGAAGGAGAAAGAGAGAGACTTTCACACATGTCAGACATGTGTTTTACCATTGTAGTCTTTTTAGAGGCAAACATCTGGTTTGCTCTAACTCCATTTTTCTGTGTCCTGTAACCTTCCTATTCATGTGCTTTTTCTCTTAGGACCACACTTACCTGCTTACATAGCGTTTAAGCCACCTTTGGGAAGGAAAAAAGAACCCAATACACTTGACTGTAGAGTTAGAGAACTGCTTTCTTAAATCTAGCAGCCTTTTCTAATGATTTATATGATAGCTCAGAGTGTGTCAGACCTTTGTGCTAGAAGGGCATGTAAATGAGAAGGCCATGTTTTCCCAGGGCAAAGATTATAATTACAAAAACAATTTCAGGGCAACATTTTATTGTTTCAAATTGCTCTTCCAAGTCTCTGTTTACAGTATTTTTAAACATGACATTCTGTACTGCATACTATGGTGGGCATAGTGAGCTCTGAGAATTTCAGAACTCCAAAGAGGGACAGTCTAACCCAGAGGGAAATTCAGAGGAATCATGGGAATTGGCAGCCCCCTTGAGTATTTGGTTATTCCCATTGCACTCAGTCTTCCCTCTTTTGGTTTTTCTGTCTTAATATTATTTTCCTTTTCTTCTCTTCTTACTCTTTTTTAAATGTTCATTTGAGAGAGTCAGAGAAAAGAAAAGAGATGACAAGAGACAAAATAAGCCTAAATCCCTCAGGGAGGATAATCCTTAAAACGGAAGGAACAACAAATAGTAATAACTACTAGGTTTCTACCCCAGTTCTGAATAAGACAAGACCTCTCCTCTCTCCAGGAAACAACAGAATTCAGCAGTCTAGAGACTATGTGAAATATTCCACGAACACTTTAAAACATGAGAAGTGCCCTACAGTATGGGGCACAAATGAGAGCACAGTCAAAGCTGGGAAAAATCAGAAGATTTTGAGTCTAGAGTTGAAGGATCTGTTCACCAGGAATTGTGCTGTGGGAAGATGAGGAAGAAGGAAGAGGAGGAGTTTAAAACAGACTTATATAAATAGAGAAGAGAAAGCGAAAAAAAAAAAAAAAATCCCTACAAAGGTGTGTGTCATAGGATGTAAGGGCTGGACCACACCTTCATCCCTCTCATTTCACAGAAGGATAAAGAACAACTGAACAAAGTTTCCTATTGCAATTCAAATGCAGCTGTATAAGTAAGACATTGGTTTTTCAGGAAATTCTTTGGTCAAGGCTGTCCACACATGCATTTATCCTTCCATCTGCCTGTCCATCCACCATTTCATCCGTCTCTACTAAAGGCCTCAGAGTGTATTAGGGGAGCCAGTGCCCTGAACTCTCTGCCCAGTACACATGTATAAAACAGACCCAAACCATTTAATTTTATTTGATGCATAAATGAGAATAGAACCAAATTTCAATTGTTTATAATCATATAGGGGGATAGAGATATAGACTACCCCAGATGAGCAGATGATCTTCAATACCTCTGCATTTGGATTATGAACATGCATTAATGCTTACATAAAATGGGGCTATGCATGATATATTGGCAAAATACTCCGAAACCAAACCAAACCAAAGAGAACCACCCAGTAAAAGCAGTGGCTGGAGGAGCCTAAAGTATGCTGAAATATGTATGGTCCCACAGCAGTCTGTCTGCAGGCTGAGGAGCAAGGAGAGCCAGTCCGAGTTCCAAAGCTGAAGAACTTGGAGTCTGATATTCGAGGGCAGGAAACATCCAGCACAGGAGAAAGGTGTAGGCTGGGAGGCTAGGCCAGTCTCTCTTTTCACGTTCTTCTGCCTGCTTGCATTCTAGCCATGCTGGCAGCTAATTAGATTGTGCCCACCCAGATTAAGGGTGGATCTGCCTTTCCCAGTTCACTGACTTAAATGTTAATCTCCTTTGGCAACACCCTCACAGACACACCAAGGATCAATACTTGCATCCTTCAATCCAACCAAGTTGACACTCAGTATTAACCGTCACAGTCAGTTACTGTGTTTACATGGTAATATCAGAGACTGAAACATTTTCACTCTTTTAGCCATGACATCAGGTTGTCCAGCCAACACATAGGTGATTTTGGTGGGGAATTCTTGTCACAATTATTCTTAATAGAAGGACATATTATAACAATGTTTATTAATGTATTTCAGATTACCGAATGTATTTAAACATAGCTTTGAAAAAAATCTCCATATTTCCATAGACTTCTGATATTTTTAGAGAATTGTTTTCTCAGAGCCCTAGAGTTTATTCTAGACCAGGTCTCTGAGTTTTCCCTGAAGGCAGATGATGCTGTTCCCCCATGCTCTTCATTTTCTTGTCCAAAGATTGCGTGGCTACCATATGTGAATGGTGGCCCCCTCAAGTCTTTGAATAAAATGACGTTAGTGTCCCTGGATGCGCAGTGGCTGCTTTCCTGCAGGCAATGATTACTATGACATATGGAAGACCTGCTATGGATGTCACGATAACTTCATTTATTTCTTGGCCTTTTTTGTTCATAATTTGTTCTTCTTTTCACAGCAACTTTGGTGCCTCCTTCCCAAGTTTTATTTATAAAACACTTTTTAGAGTAATAAAATGATCACCTATAGTTTTAGCCTTAGACTGTAATTGCTTCCTAGTGAAGATCCTCTTAAGCATGGGAGCTTATCATGGTCTTTTGGGGAAGAGGTAAAGGAATGAACTGTGATGGTAGGAAATATGATTCCTACTCCTTTACCCTCCAAAAGCATCCTTAGTCATCTGGTGAAAGGATCACCTTGATGCATTCCACTTTTCTGGTTTCTGAAATGCATAAGTGACCACCTTGCTGTGATTTATTTCATGGGACAGAAGTAGTGATGTGCTGATGGGGCTGTGTCAGCACCAGTGTGCATGGAGATCTGGACATTATCAGTGCCAGCAGAAAGCTCTGGGGGCACTCAATGAGGCAGGGCCCTGAGTTGGGCATCATGGCCATAGCTGTTTCATGCCCAGGAAGATTCAACTATTTTATGAGATTATTTTCCATTTTTAAAAATGAATTCTGGGTGTCCATCTCTAGGGAATAGAGCCTCAATCCTTTGGTGCCCACTTTACTGTGAACTGTGTGCCTTCCAGGGAGTCATAGAACAGAAGAGAAGGCTTTTCACACTCATACTGAGAACAGCTTGAGTACTTCCTGACCGTACTTGATCTGCTGTAGTATCTTTTATGAAATTTGTCATGTCATTCCCTTGAATCTTAGGTATCTAGATGCAGGTATTCTCCCCTTCCTGGACTGGACATGTTTTAAGGGTGAGAACTATGCCTTATAGCACTTACCACAGTGATTTATATATATCACTGGGTGTATATATATTTCTGTATATAGTGATACATATCACATATGTGACTGTATATGTACATGTGTGTATATCTGTACATATGTGTATGTGTATATATGACACCCAATTAGTACTTATTGAATTGGTTATTTAGTCTTAATTAAATAATTCGTCTTAAATAATTTTTAGTCTTTCTCTGCTTGCTTCCTTAACTATAAAAATTTCATAAAGGTTGTTGTGAGGATTAATGACTTTATAAGTGTAAAACTCTTAGAAAAGTGCTTAGGATATACTGGGCTATTGCTATTTGCCTGGGAAATGGAAAGTGTGTGGAGACAGAGTAGGGATTCCTCCTTCTTCTGCTCTCTAGGAATGAAGCAGAATGAATGTAAAGACTTAAGGTTCTGAGACCAAGATTCTACGAAATTAGAAGACATAGTTATGATAAATTTCAAGCACTGAAAGTTACCTTAAAAATTCAGATACCAACTAAAATAATCTCTCCAGGGAATAATATCTACTAAGTTCACTGAAAGAATGAAAATAGAAAAAAAGAGAAAGCAAAAGAAAAAAAATGCTCTTCACATTGCTACCAGAAATGCGGTATTTCTGATAGAATGGCTTTTCATTCAGAGATTCTTTTTCAGAATTAGCTCCAATCTTATGGCAAGGTGACTAGGAATACTAGAAACTTAGCATAGTTTTGAGGGGATCAAATAGAGCTGGGGAAGGCGGGAAAAGCTTTAAAGGAGATTCTGATGTGGTTGTGCTGAAAGTTGGTTGGACAATACTCGATTACATTCACATCCATTGCTTGGTGTGATTTTGGCCCCACAAAAGGATTTCAGAAGTGCTTTGTGTTTTCCATAGGCCTTCAGGTTGAGAGTTTCTTTTCTGTTTATTTTCCTAGCCTTCTACACAAGGACATAAATTTTCCAGAATGTTCATTCTGCCTGTAAAATAATGTGACACAGCTAGCCATATCAGACAAGTGCATCCTGCTCATCAGTGAAGGGATGCTAAAACTTAATGAATCCTTAAGTCCTTAAGTCCACTAATGATGTTGGGTGTTCCTGAAGCTATTACACCAGATTGCTTCTGACATTTGTGTGTTCATATCAGAGTAAGTTTGTATCATTCTTCAGTTTCCTCCAGTGAATGTTGAGCCTGCATAGCAGATAAGCGTAGGTCTATGGGAGCAACATGCTGACAGAACCCCTTAGACCCATGCTCTCCAATGCGTTAACTGTTAGCCACAGTGTGACTTTTTACACTTAAATTAGTACAAGGTGAGTAAAATTTAAAATTCAGCTTCTCAGTCACATTGGCCACATTTCAAATGCTCAGTCATCACGTGTGATTAATGGCTGTCATACTGGATAGCACAGATGTGGAACATACCATTATTGTAGAAGGACAGTGCTTCATGAAACTACAGGCATAAGGTGAGAAAATTGATCAGGGGCTAATAGAGAGCAAGGGTGTCCTGTTTCAGGAAAACTGAACCTGTGAACATGGTGGTTTACACAAAGGAAAATTTAGGAGGTGTCCATTCTGCTCATATGGCAGAATCATATCACATTTATATCCAACTACCTGTACTGATTAAGTGTTTATGGATCCCTAATGATATTTAGAGAGCAGTCAGAAAATAAAATGAATATAAAAGAAAGTGAACTAAAATATAAGGCTACTATCAAACACTAAATCACAGGAAATCGTATACTGGGAAATTTGATCAGAGATCAAATATAGTGGATATTTGAAACATATGTTTACATCTGTCTTTGAAACCAGCCAACCTGGATTTGGCTCCGTCTTTGCCTCTTGGCTAATGGTGGCCCCATGAACAGAAGCAGGCAGAACTCTGCAGGTTTGTCATGAGGATTTGTCATGGCAGCATAGGTGCATAGCAGCACATAGTATGTAGTTTGTAACTAGGCACTTTCCTTCTTCCTATTTTCTTCCTTACCTTCCCCTCTGGGTCTTCTCTTCCTTCTTCCTTTCTTGCATTCCAGGAGTCCAGAGCCTGTCAATTCCACACTCACCACTCTGCATTTTAAGGGTCCAGCTATGTGGAGAGAGAAATCCCTCTTTTTCTGTGACAGCCCCCTGAACAGTCATCTTCTCTGATAACACCATGGTTTCATTTAGTCAAAATGGACATATCCCCTTGGTAAGAGACACTACCCATCAGGCCACTGACGGAGATATTTTAGGCAAGTTTTATTATTCCCTGAGTCACATCAAAAGGAGGAAAATAGCATTAAACCAGAAATTAGGAGTTCTGAATATGTTTCAGCGCTGACAATGATTTCAGCAGGTCCTATCCTTCATGGGCTCCTGTTCCTCATCTATAAAATGGAAAGGTTGGAGTAGAAAGTGTCTTACTGCCTCTTTCAGCTCAAACTTAAGTAAGAACTACTCACTGCCTCCCAGCTAGACTAGCAGCTCTGTGAGGGCAGGGACTTGGGCTGTCTGTCCCTGTTGTAGCTCCCAACGTGCTAGCTCAGTGTCCATCACTTATTCAATGCTCAGTGTGCATTTGAGGAAAAGATGAATGAGAGGAGCCCAATCTGCCTCCCTCGCATATGCTCTCGTGGGTGACCTGTGCCTCTGTTACAGACTACCTTCACTCCACTCAGCCTCTCCCCGCCCCTCCACTCTCTCCAGCATTATGGCTGCTCTTCTCTTTATTTGTAAAAAGTTGCAGCAGCTCCACTGTGTTACTCTACCATTTCTGATTTCTCTGTAAAGCTGGGTCTGAGAAACAAACTGTACTGTGCAATTATCCTTGCAACACTCTCTTCGAAGTCTTCCAATGTAATAGAATTACCAAGATTTAAAAACATTAAAACAAAAATGAGCTTGTTGGAGTAACTTAGGCTTCATAACTGTGTTCTCCGTTTATTACAAAACATTGATTTCTGTGGTCACCTTCTCTAAATTATTGAAAGTTGAGTAGACTGCCTTAATTGGCAAGGAGGAATGTCACCAGCCAACTCTCATAGAAGTTGGGGGTTGGGGGCACGCATGGGATGGAGACAGAAAGAAAGGGGAAGGAAGGACAGGGCCCAGCTGGCTACATAGTCAAGTGGAAATCATTATGGGGAAACAGACTCACGCCTGCCTTGGTGAAGCTCTGTGAGAATAGCAATACTAGTCTGGGAAAGGAGTGGATAAATAGTATGCTAATGGCGTGCAGTATAAATATAGAGCCTCCTGATCCCATAGCAAGAATGGAGATGCTTGTTTCCTAGGCAGGAAAATCTTTTTTCATGATACTGGAACCTGGCCTAATACAGATTAACCAGCAGAGCTGCCCTGGGTTCTCAGTTCTGCTCCTGACCAGGATGACTTTAGACTCTGGCCTCTCGGTGTCCCCGCCTCACACGGTCACTGATGCCTGCTGACTACACCCCGCCCCCCCCCAACCAAACCAGGCCTCTTATATGAGCTTGCCAGCCCCAAAGAAATCTACTCTAGTCTCTGAGCTTCTTGGAGATCATAGTAATCAGTGGGAAGAGAGCAGAGTGCCCTCTCTGGAGCCTCCTAACCACCGGTTTGGAGAGGAGAGCAGTGGCTGTGGCCAGCCATAATGAAGCCCCCACAGTGGCTGGCCCGATGAAGAGGGGGAGGAGGCAGTTGCAAGCCCCTGAGCTTCACTGTCAGTGCTCCATCATTTTCTTGTTACTGAAGGACTGGCGGATTGAGAGGCTGAGTTTGTCGAATTAGAGAGAGTGTTAGCTTCCAAAGGCAACAGTCTCATGCTGCTCATTTGCTGTTGGGGAAAAGTATAAGCTCTTCCATGCTAATGACTATACCGTGAAGCCTCCAAACTAGTCTGACGTTTTCAGCAAACCTTCTCAACCCTGCTGCTCTTTATACCTGGTCAAGTTTAATTAGAAAAAGTCTCCAAATAATAATAATAATAATAATAATAATAATAATAATAATAATAATGTAATTATTATTATTATAGTATTCACTTACTATATTCCAGAAACTGTTCTGTGAAGTTGTACTATAACTCAGCTTTTCCTTACGAAAGCTTTAGGAGATAGATATTCTTATTCTGTTTTACAAATGAAGGATCTGAGGCATAAAGAGGTAACCTACCCAAGGTCACAGAGTTAGTCAGTGGTGGATTCTGAAATTCGTAACCAAGTTATTTGGCTTCAGAGACTGGACTCCAAGCCCCTATGTTAAGAACACAATCCTAAAATTGAATAACCATGAAACACTTATTATGAGCCTAACACAAAGTAGACCTTAGGTGTGGGGGGAGGGGAGTGGGTCTATGAATTTGAGTTCAGCTCCTAAGGTAAATTACATGTGGGGTGGCTTTTTCCGAACTTTCGAAGAATTTCAAGATAGTAATATTAATCTATGGAGAGTTAAACAGGGCATGGGACCCTTCTCAGCACAAGTGGCAGGCCAGTGAAGCTGTCCCTGTTCTCAACTCCCAGAAAAACAAAACAAAACATGACCTAGGATACAAAGCAAGTAGAATATTTGTAAAAAAGTGGAATGAAAGTGCTGACCAGGGGGTGATTTCATCACCGTGCCAGTGACAAGGGCAAGGTAAAATCTGAGATACAGATGGTATACCGTCAGGAAAGTGAAGGCCATGGCCACCACAGGAAGGAAGCTGTATTCACTTAGTTTCATACTACTATAAAGAAATACCCAAGACTGGGTAGTTTATAAAGGAAAGGGGTTTAATTGACTCCCTGTTCTGCATGGCTGGGGAGGCCTCAGGAAACTTACTTATAATCATGGCAGGAGGCGAAGGGGAAGCAGGCACCTTCTTTACAAGGTGGCAAGCAGGGGAAATGCCAGGTGCTTATAAAACCATCAGCTCTCTTGAGAATTCCCTCCCTATCAGAACAGTATGGGGGAAACCACTCCCATAATCCAGTCCCCTCCCTCCCTGGACATGTGAGGATTATAATTTGAGATGAGATTTGGGTGGGGACACAGATCCAAACCATATCGGAAGCTGACTAAATTAAGACGTTGACTTCTGGGTTAGGAGTCAGGTTCAGCAGAACCAAGCAAGACAGTGCATGTTCATCGTGTTAATCCGACCATCACTCAGGTAGACTTTCTCTGAAACAAAACTTCCTTAAGAAGTCCTGGTAGGAGGTTGTGGAACTATTTTCATACCTTTGAAGCTGCAGGTCAGAACCACCTGTGACTGAATCCATGAGCCGCAGGAGCTCAGCTGGATTGTATTATCGCGGCTTCAAAATGACCAAGGCCTACATGACTGTTTGTCTCATAATCAGTCACTTGAAAGATGCCAGAGACCATAGAAGAAAAGGTCTAAAGGGAATTTTTAGTTCAAATAGGCTAGCTCCAGGGACCTGCTCAGGGTCAACATGCAAGATGTGGAGAAGAAGAAGCATAATGACCATTATTTATAGCTGTGCACTGCAAATGTGGAATTTCATGCAGTAGCTGTGATTTGTTTTCTATGTAACCAACATAGAATGCATTCCAGTCTCCTGAAATACATTGCTTAACACTGTGAGTAGAGGAGGCAGCCAACTATGCCATCACTCCACAGCCTCTCTCCAGTGCCCCTCCCCCAGTGCTTTCTCATCTTAAGCCTCACATGTACTTCCTATCCCCTCCCCTCATCCCCCTACTGCCACCCTCCTCCCCACCCCCCAACCTGGATTCAGGACACAAATGATGCCGGCCATCTCAGAACACTCTTTCTGTGGTCTTTGTGCTCTGAGCTGTATCTCAATAGGATCTGGGCACATCTGGCTGCACAGTAGGAGTATTGCACTCCAAAGTGCAAAAATAAAACCACAAAAGATCAAAAGAAAAGCATGGTAGGCAAGAAATTACCCTTATCTTTATCTCCACAGTATCCATCAAGTACAAGCATCTGAGAGATGGCAGGCAGCAAGATAACAAAAGGGAAGCTGGGAGGAAATTAAAAGCAGCTTCCAATCATTAGCCCTTCAGCTGGCCTGGTAGGGCCTAAAAGGCTCCGAGAGGGTATCCCACAGACAGAACCTTCATTAGGAATGGACCTGAGCAAAAGAGACGACCTGCTGATCATCAGGCCTTAAGATGACAGCCTGGCGAGGCAAGGTGAAAACCGGAAAGCCAGTTTTATTTACGCTTTGCGCACAGTTTGGATTGCTTTCTCCCTTGCTTAGCATATGCACTTTTGCCTCTTCCTGGGGTTTGAAGTTTTGCTTGATGAAGTGTGAATAATCTTCATGTTCCTGCCCTACAACGGTGCCCAGGGACTCCCGCAGGTGGATCACCCCCACTGCAGCCCAAAGAACTCCTCTGTGGTGATTAGAAGGGCTGTGAATATCTCTTTCCCAGATAGCAATTTGTTTCTAAATCAGCATCTAATCTCTTGAATGGGTCATTTTTCCATATATTTATGATGAAACTAGTCTGCTGATGCCTGAGCCATGTTAGACACAATGTTAAAAGCAGAATCCGGGCTGGGCATGGTGGCTTATGCCTGTAATCCCAGCACTTTGAGAGGCTGAGGTGGGCGGATAACCTGAGGTCAGGAGTTCAAGACCAGCCTGGCCAACATGGTGAAACCCTGTCTCTACTAAAAATACAAAAATTAGCTGGGCATGGTGGCAGGTGCCTGTAGTCCCAGCTACAATCCCAGCCTCGGGAGGCTGAGGTAGGAGAATTGCGTGAACCCGGGAGGCAGAGGTTGCAGTGAGCCGAGATCATGCCACTGCACTTCAGCCTAGGCATCAGAGCAAGACTCCATCTCAAAAAAAAGAAAGAAAAAAGAAACAGAACCCACCACGTTTTTTTCCAGAGCATATTACATTTAGGAGATCTTCGACGATGACCTGGGTCAGTTATGAACTGACCTCCCTTTTTACAGGGTCAATGTTTTATTCAAACTGGGACAGAACTGATCACAAATGATAAAGATTTGGACTGAAATTCCAAATTGTGTCACTCTGATCTGTTATTTTTATATAGTACATGCCCTGTGCCACAGCTATCATATGCATCCCTATTTTTAAATATCTTATTGTTGATACCAGGCTGTTGTGTTTGGATGTACAGAGAGTGCACTGTGACTCCAGGGGAGCCATTCATATTGTATTATTAAGGGTGGCACCTTCTGGAGTTGTGCACTGTGAACCTGCAAAGCCATGTGTGGCAGCTCTGGGTATGTCTGTTCTGCAGGGACAAAGGCGGTAATCTGTTCAGTAACACATAGTAAGAGTTCCGAGATGACGGTATAGTCCCTGCTTGTTAAAAAGTACTCTCTGTCAGAGTGTAAAGACAGGAAAATTACACTGCAGGCCCTAAGACTATATTTGAGGTATGCACAGAGTACAATGGGGAAACGGAGAAGAGAACTATTAACTTGCTTAAAAGAATCAAGGGACACTTCATAGAAGAGATGACATTAGACCTTGGTCTTGAGGGATGAGTTGATATTACATAGAGTGAATGAAGAATTTGAGGAAGAGAAATGTTTGTGTAAAAAGACGGAAGTTTACAAAGAGCACAGCTTATGGAGGGCAGAGATTCCTCAGCGCTAAAAGCAATGGGGACAGTGAGTATAGGCAAGAAAGGGTGTAAGGAAAGATACAGTTAGAAAGGTAGGGTAGGGCTAGATCACATAGAATCCTTGTTAAATTCTTTGGAGGCTAAGGTAAAATTTATCGAGAAATGGATTCAGTATTGACTGCTTAGCCAGGTGGGCTCTGGTCAGAAAAATGACAGCCAATAAGGCTCTGTCTTGCTTGTGGTGGCAGCAAAATAATGTTTTAGAGCATGAACTCTGGAAAGGGCATGCATGACTCGTCTCTTAAGGTTATTTAGCCTTTGTATACATCTGTTTCATCAGCTCTTTAAGGGAATTAATAATAGAATCTGCCTCATAGGGTCGGGGTGAGTTTGACATGAGACAGTCTTTACTGTAATTCACCTGCCAGAGTGTCTGCTACTTTGTAATTGCACGATAACTGTTGGTGGCTCTTCCTATGCTTCTGCTTCTTCCCTTTCTCTCCCTGTCTATCCCCCTTCCCCCGCTTCTTCAAATTACTATTATTATTGCAAATTTCACAAAGCCTGCAGTCCAGATTTCTCCATCATCCTATTCTGAGTAGATTATTAATAACTAGTCTGCTTTTGCTAGACAGCAAACCTCAGGTCATCTAGAGACCTACTTGGTATTGACAACACTGAAATCAGAAGAGAATCAGTAAATCCTAAGTATTTTGTCGCATCAGTTAACCACATTTTTTAAAGTTCTACTGCCTTCTTGTATACTCAACTATGGGGCATTTAATTTCTGGTTTCTGTTCATTGCTTTATTATAATTTTACTTTTTTCCTAAACTATAGCTTAAAGTCGCCTTAAGGTATTTTGAAGGGAAATGGTAGAAAGGAAAACTGTTAGTCTGTGATTTTTGCCATTATGAGTGTTCTCCCCTTCCCCCTAAACACACACGCGCGCGCGCACACACACACACACACACACACAGAGAGAGAGAGACAGACAGAGAGAGAGAAAGTTTAATACAATTGGCTTCCTTATTAAATAATACTGCTATCTGTATTTAAGTTGACAACATAGGCATCTCTTTAACATTTTAATTAAAGAATGTTGGAGCGATGCTTTCTGCTTTTTTATTGACAAGTCTTGGCTCATAGTCAAAAGTTCCAGTTTAGCTTTGACAAGATGAGGACACTTTTGAGAGACCAAGGGCCCCCTGTGGCTTAATGCTCCTTTTTTTTTTTTTTTAATTCAGAAGAACATTTGGTGTGTGACTTAAACATAATGTTTGGATCCAACATAAAATAGTAGAAGAACAAGCCTTTTCTAGCCTTTCTGATCTCTTTCCAAAGGTGCACTCAGCATTTCATCTTTGTATTTAGCTACCAGTGTGCAACACTGAAGCCATTGCAATAGTCATCTCTAATACATGGAATACCAGCAGTGCTGTGCCAGGCTCCCCAGCTTTGGCAAGCCCCAAGCCTCTGCCCATGCAGTGATTCAGGGAGGCAGCTGGATGAGATAAGGGCAGCTCCATCAGCTGGTGGTGAGAAAGACTTGAGTCTCATAGCCATAAAAGCATCCCATAAATCTCATTCTCCACCATCATTAGGCAACAAAGTAGGTTTTCCTGGCTCCTTTCTTCACTTCCCTCACATACCCACTCCACACAATCCAGGCCACTCTTTTGGATATCTTTTGCCTTTTAACAGAGGGCAAGAAAATTCGCCTTTATTGAACTCCACATAGTAGGAGTTCAACTACTAATCCTCACATTATATTCCCAGACTCTACAATTTCCATGTTTACAAATACATCACTGAAAGCTCAGTCTGTAGCAGAGTAACAGCAAGAATTGGAGAGTCATCTGATCAAAAGTGTCTAACTTTCTTCTACTTCCCAGCATTTAACATTTCTTCAGATTTCCCCTGGAGAGAGATGCAGGTCTTCCTTAGAGATGCTTCTTGATCCCTTTAGAACCTCAGCGATCACACTGAACATCCCAAATAATCTGTGGGTTCTTGGCTGGAGAGCGACACTGTTACTTTAATCTGTAAAACTTGTTACTTTAATCCGTAAAAACTTGAAGGAAACACAACGTGGGCCAGTGTCGTAATGTGGAGCGAAATAAGCCAGATAACTACCTATGGTTCCGTGTATAAAAGTTAAAACAGGCGAAACAATTGCTGGTGTTAGATATCAAGATAGCGGTTATTGTCAGAGGGTAGGAAATGAAAGGGCGTTTAAGTGGCTTCTGGGGTGCTGGTCATGATCTAGAACTGGTGACATGGGAGTGTTCTGTTTGTGAATATAAACTAAAAGATGTGCCTATGATTTCTGCACTTCCTGTGTGTGTGTTATAATTCAGTAAAAACATTCTCGAAAGTTGCATCTGGCTTAGAGCTCAAGAGGGTTTTGAAGCACCTTCTTTGAATTGTTTGACACTTTCACAATCTACTGAAATTTTCAAGGGGAAAAAGACAATAGTTTATATACTTTTTAAAATCTTAGAAAATTGTCCTCCCACATCTTTCCATTGTTGCTGATGTTTCAGCTACTATGTTGGGCTTAGAGTGAAAATTTAAATCACAATCTGTTATCAGGACTTTAAATCCTCCCATTAAAATTCAAAAGTAACGATTCTTCTTTTTTCCTTTTACTATAAGATACCGATTAGGATGAAATGTGATTCATTTTTGAACCTTACTGATCATTATAGTAATCAGTGATGTGTTTTACCATATACATAAAAGGTTAGTACATTAGGATTGTGTTGGATTACCAGCACCTGCTAAAGTATATGTTATTGCCATAAGAATAAAGAAAGTTCCTATCTATAGAGAAAATCTTCGGATAGTGAGACACCATGATACTGACTAGATAATCTATACACAATGTGCAGTAAGCATTCACATTTTTTCATGAGGCATCTACTGCAAAATAAATATTTAAAAATGTACTAACTGAATGCTTGATGCCAGAAATGCTTAAATACCAGCAACTGTTTTAAGCACATTGCACTGGATTGACTCAGTTCTATGAGAGAGATGCTCTTATTATCCCCACTTTGCAGATGAAAAAACAAAGGTCCACATATGTTATGTAATCAGCCTGATTATACAGCCAGTAAGAGGTAGAACTCACACATAAACCAACTCAGTTTGGCTTGTTTCTTCTGGCAAAGGGCAACCTGGTCATTCTCAAGGTTTCAGTCCTTCACTCTTCAATACTTAAAGTCTTTTGGGATTTCAAGAATAACTTAAATGGAAAAACAGTGAGGGCTTGGCAGGTTTGTGATGAGAAAAGTAGGGAGAAATTGTCATAAATTAAAGGGTAGTGATCTGTGGTTCACACCTGTAATTTCAGCATTTTTGGAGTCCAAGGTTAGTGGATCGGTTGAACTCAGGAGTTCAAGACTAGCCTGGGCAACAAAGTAAGAACCTGTCTCTACTAAAAATACAAAAATTAGCCAGGCTTGATGGTTCGTGCCTGTAGTCCCAGCTACTCAGAAGGCTGAGGTGAAAGGATGGCTTGAGCCCGGGAGGCAGAGGTTGCAGTGAGCCAAGATCGAGCCACTGCACTCCAGCCTGGGTGACAGAGCCAGACTCTGTCTCAGAAACAAACAAACAAAAAAGGTAGTGATAATGATATAAAGAAGGTATTATGGACTGGCCACGGTGGCTCATGCCTATAATCCTAGCACTTTTGGAGGCCAAGGTGGGTAGATCACTTGAGGTCAGGAGTTTGAGACCAACCTGGCCAACATGGTAAAGCCCCGTCTCTACTAAAAAAAAAAAAAAAAAAAATTAGCTTGGTGTAGTGGCACGCGCCTGTAGTCCCAGCTACTCACTAGGCTGAGGCAGGAGAATCATTTGACCCCCTAAGGCGGGGGTTGCACTCCATCTCAGAATAAGTAAATACATAAATAATGTATTATGTTTATTTGATGGAGAGGAAAGACTGGAGGAAAATGTGGAAAGGAGCAAAGGGAATGATGTAGTTCAGGATTGCTTTATAAAGGACTCTGATACAGAAGGTAAGACGTCCTACCAGTCAGTTCCCAGATGCTGGGCATGACCTGTTTAGTGAGTCCAGTGCCAAATGAAACAAAGAATGCCAAACATCATATTGACTTAGAGTTCCCCTAATCAATATGGACTCTCATGTACTTTTCCTTTAGGACCACAGTTTATGAAAAACCAGTATCCAGGTATTTCATTAAACCAAGTTCTTAGCCTAGGATGGCATTTTGGAGACATTTTGCTGTCCATTGTATGCTCGTTCATTACAAAAGTGCCCTCACAGTCCAGCTTTCTGTCAGGTAAGGATGACACGCGTTTAACTCCTATCTTCATGTCTTGTACATAGGCAGAAAAGTCTGTTGAACAAAATAAATGAACTATTATGTGATACATTAATCAAACAAATGAATCAAACTAATGTGTCTGCTAACTATCCTGCTTACGAAATCTTACGTGTGTTAATCACTCTCTTCTCCCAATTAAGATCCGCTCCAAATTAATGACATGATACACCTTCCTAAGAAAACTCTTTTAAAAGTAGTACAAATGCCAGAAACTCCAGAAAGGGTAGAAGGAAGACACTGTTCATGTATACGAGCGTCAGGTACCCTCCAGTGCTATCACAGGTGGACTATTTCTGTCCCTGTAGATGTGGTACTGAGCAACTTGTTGACTCTCATGTGCCATTGTTTCCAAGATGAGAATATCACCATACAACTTGTGAGCCATTAAAAAATAGCTGGTCATCCTAAGCATCTAGAGATAATGCTTTATGTCACTTTTTCTGCTTCTTGCTCTGTTTTGCATTTGACGATGATCATCGTCATAGAAAATATTTTTTGAGTGCTTAGTTGCTTGTCAGGCCTGGCTGAATGCTTTGCAGATATTTTCTCATTGATGACAACAGTGCAATGACACAGCAGTTACACTTTCCCCATTTATAGATGAGGAAATAGAAGCTTAGCCAGATCCAGTAACGTGTTTAAGGTCACACAGCATGTTAGTAGTTGAAGTCAGTGTTGAAGCCCACATTGCCAATCCCCATGCGGGCACTGCCAACGACTACAATGTAGTGTATCTGCCTGTTGCAATTCTACCTTTTTCAGTTTCATTCCCAGTCCTCAGCTCTTCACTGATTTCTTGGACCTGGTGAAAGCTTTGGCCACAGTGGTTTTGACCTTAGAACTCTTGCTTCAGATGGCACTCAGCCTCTAGCTTCATCTGTTTATAGTTCTTCTTGGTAGCCGTGTACTGCCAGAATCAAATTGAGACCTGGAACCCCAGGTCATTTGGTTGGCACCACTCCCAAGCCTCTCCTCGTCTTCAGGCAAGGAAGAGATCAGACATACCTGGCCTGGGATACTCTCTGACAGGAAATCTTATTTCACATACTCAAACTGATGGATGAAATAACATGGACATTGCTTTGTTCTTTTTATTTGTAAAGGTAGAACTGGACCCAATGAAATAGATGGAAAGCAGAAGCTGACTCCATATTTAGTTAGCCTCAAAATACACACAACCTGAGAGCTCCCTATTTAGCTCACCTTCCTGCCTGTGCTGCAAATGTTTGCTGATGCTACAGCTTACAAAGCGCACATCTGCAGGGGCCCTCTGAGCCCCTTTGGTACACTCTTTCCCATGATTAGGTAAATGTCAGTGGAAAATCACCATGTATTTAGTGTTTTAATAAAACCACAATGTTGTTTATTTTGTAGCCTCAGGTTCCAAAAGGGAGAGAAACAGCCACATTAAACTTTGCCCCGAAAACTCCAGCAACTCCCTCCAGGATACTTATAAATGTTATCCTCCTGCCACCCAAGCTATGTTTTCACTAGACCGTCTTCCACTGCTAATTCTAGTCGATAATCATAGGACTGCCCAGGGTCATTTTCAGGCTTAAGGAAAGAAATAGAATCCAGATTGTGTGTCACAAGAAACATAACTTTAATTCCTAACTTCCAGCTCTTTGATGACAAGGTCACCAAATGCCAAACTTAGATCATGGAACAGTAATTCTACGAAGAACACACAGGCATGAAATCTATCTCAGTTTTTACTTCCCGGCCTAGCTTTCAGAGGGCTTCATTGCCACCTCTCATCTTATTGTGAAACACCTGCTTGGTGCACTGCATTGTCTGGCACAGTGACAAGAATCAAGGGGTGAATAACCAGGGGTATGTGACTTTAGAGCCCATAATATCCAGGTGGTCCTAAGGTGCCATCTCACGTGCTGTCGATATGGCCACCCGCTTGTGCTTGTCATAGTTGCCACATGGGCAGTGGCATTGTAGTAGACAGGAGGGCTCCTCTCCACCCTGCCTGTGCGTGTTTCTCAAGGCTTGTATTTTTAAAAGAAACTTGGACAGAAGCCATAGATAACTACAAATGCAATATACCCCATATTTGACGTACGTAATGACATATATTAACTCTCATGCATGGCTATGATCAGCATCTTTTCAGAGAGTTTCTTTTTTAGGAGGGAAGAGAAACCAGTGTCATTGGATGCTGGAGACCTGGAGTGAGAAAAAAAGGGCCCTTGTAGAGGGTGAGAAAGTGAGAAAGGAAAAAACAGTGTTCCCCTACCCCACTTTTCTAAAATACCCATACCTTCATAGTACGTTAGGAGCTGTCCATATGTGAACCAGTAAGTTGGGTGTTTCTCAACCTTGTAACTGATTATTATTTATCACATAGCTACTGAACTATTGTTATCGGTGATGTTTCCTGGCAAATTCCAGGCTCTGTTTCATACAGGGTTGTTGTTCTTTTCTAATTGTTACCAAAGCCTGTGTTTTCTCTAGTGTAAACGTTTCCCTAGCTTTGGAACAAACAATCTAAATGGAAAAGCTAACCTTTTCGTTGGATAAAGGCAAGTAATTGGTTTCTCTCATTTCACTGGGCCTTTTAGGCATGACCATGAGCAGGGGTCATGGCGAAACTCTGTTCAGCAGTAAATAACTTGTTGTCCATGCAATGGCTAAACACTGAAGCACAGCAGATGTCCAGATTAGCTGGCAGAAAGCAACTTTATTTTGGACATGCACTAGGGCAAAGAATGCTGAATACTAGCAAATAAAAAGAATAACATTCGCTGGAGCTCCCAACTTATTCACCATCAATATTAAGTATGTATGTTAATAACTACTTCTCTGTATTATCCATAATAAATGGGAAGAGTATTAAGCTAAGGAACTGGAACATTTATTTGGAAGAGAAAACAATGGGATGAGAATCCACAAATTGGCTCATGGAAGAAATCCCACTGGAGTTGCAGAGGGTGGTAAAGAGAAGTCCTCAAATCTCTGGTTACCCTTCCTTGCATCTGTTAAAGGGATAAGAATCAAGCAGAAAATTGTGGCCAAGCTCATTGTCAAGGTGAGGGCTGAATCTTCTCCATTCTTTAGGGGAAGCTGTTTAGTCAGCAGGAATGGCAGTGGGTAAGTGCAAGCCACATACAGCTGGTGACATTCATTGCCTCGTTGATTCTGTCGGACTCAGGTCTCTTCCTCCCTCCTTGGCTTCCCTGGAAGCAGAGTTCTCTATTTCCTCTCTGTCTAGAAAGACCCTAAGAAGGCCAGGTGTCAATAGATGTTAAGGCTTGATTTGGCTATGTCCACTACATGTGAGTCCCACTCCATTAAGATAAGGGTTTTCCATGTGATTGCTGAGACCTTTTAGCATCTGTCCTCAGGCCCAGGGTTATTGTGCAGGAATGAAGAGGAGGAGCAGCAAGCACAAAATACAAATGTCTCCATCTTAGGGCTAGATACCCTATTACTCCTGCCATCTAAATCTCCAGGAACCAGATATAGAAACATCTATTAGATCTGGGCACTGAGGCCGAGTGGGAAAGGTAAGCAAATGACTGCTAAAATGTCTTTACTCCTCCTGATCAAATGAAAGGCTAGTTTCTGCAGCTCTGTTGTAGACCTGTTGCAGAGGCAGGCATGGGTAGTTAGCCCCCAGCTACTTACTACTCTCTTTCTTGTTTCCCACAGGGCACTTCATAACTTTTCACCTCTGATCTTATATAGTATTTGCAATCTGTGACATTCTTATTTCTTAACTACATTTTGTTCGTATTGTTCCTTGTAACATGTCTGAAAAGCTGACTAGCCATACTAGGGAATCTAATATTTACGAGATTAGACGTCTCCAGGTGGTATAGATGCTATGAAAACAAAATCTACCTGGCTCCGAAAAGATCAGTCCAGTTGAAGCTGAGCACAGCATGAGTATGAATCTGAGGGTGTAGGAAATTAGGGGATGGTGTTGGTGTTGAACAACTACAATCTTGGGAAGAAAGTCTTTCCGCGGCCTGTTTGTCAACTATGGAGCCTCATACTAACGTTCCCTTTCCCTCCCCCATTCCTCTTCCTTAGTTTCCTCTCCCACTCCACCTTCATTTTTCTATTTTCTTTTCAGAGTCTCCTCCTCCTTTCCCATCTACCTCCTGTATTCTTATTTACATCCAAGAAAACTACTTGTTTTAATTGTTTTCCTCCAATATGCCTGCTGATTTATAATATTGATATATATCTTAGTTATGTTAACTGGCTGCTAAACAGAGGGCATCACTTCCTATCCAGCTGGAGAAGATTTGTTAAAAAGCCAAATTCAGTTTTCCAGGATTTCAGCAAAAAATTCGTCTATTGACCCAGTTACAATTCTAATTCTTATAAGACAAAGAAAAGAAAGTGGATTTACTTATAGAAGTCTGTTAAAAATTAAATTACTATGGGTGCACAGCAAATATAGTTTTTTTCCACTAATTGTGTAGGTTGGAATTTTTATGCACTGAAAATAATTTAAAGGACAATAGGCATTACATACACATTTATGTTCTGTTGTATTCATTGGGAAAGGATGAAGAAGATTAAATGCTGGTGATACATATATGTGTATGGAAAACACGAAAAAGAAAAAGAAAAACAGTGTATTCCCAGAATGGTTTCAAATCCACTCATATTGACTGTTCCCAGCCTGTGGTTGTAAATGGTTTATGTTATTAACTGCAGGAGTATCCTATATAAAGAGGCAAATTATTTAAAATGGAGCTAGCACTGTCTTCAAACAGGATGCACCGTTAAAATAAACTTAAATGTTGTATTAGTCTTTTTTAGAAGAAAACAGCTCTATAACACCTGATCAGTTATTTCCAGGGACAAGCATTTCTGTAGCCCACCGAAGGGTTGGGCAATGCTTCCCTGGCAGATCTGCACCCCTTTGTGGCAGTTCTCTCATTCCAGTCTCCATCTCCCCTTCCTTTGACCAAGCTGTCTTTGGAGTACTGCCTTAACTTCCTTTCTTCATCTCAACCTGCATTTGGATATAACTAATTCAGCCTGCTGCTTGATGCTGAGCACAGCAAGAAATCCACCTCAGCACCCCCTGCACAAACTGACTTCTGCTTTTACAAAACCAGATGCCAAACTGGTTTCACAATGGAGATGTTGAACATAAAAGTTGGCTCCATCATCATGTCCACCCGGTGGTTATATGAATGGTTGTTTATGACTTGTGTTCAGCTTTCTAGCCGAGCACTAGTGTCGCCTAAAATTGCTACTGTGAGAAAACCAAAATGCTATTTTGTAAACCCAGACTGTTCATCTAAGTTTTGGAAAACTGCTCTTCTTTCTGCAGAGCTTGCTAAAGAAAGATAAACAACTCTGCCCAGACAATGGGAAGCTGGGGAGCACTGGCTCCTTATTAGGTTACACATTACTGTAGGGACGGCCAGAAATGTGTGCTTAAACGGCATTTGCCTTCTTGTGGGGTAAAATATGTTAAATATCAGCAATCTCCTCAAACCCCTGAGTTGACCCTTTGTAAATTTGTTACTGAGAAATTGTTTAGCCCCTTATTTTTCCCATGATCACATCAGAAGTACAATTTGGATATTAAGGCATCTAGTGTTCTTCTACTGTAACTGTAGTTTAAACAACCTATTTGACTTAAAATAATCCCAAACTGATGCCTGATAACTAATGATCACTGGTCCTGTATCCCCCTATAATTACTTGCCAGGCAGCCTCTTGACTTCTAAAGAAGCTGTATACGATGAGTAATTGCATACCTGAAGATATGTTGGATTTGTGTCTCAGGGCAGAATACAATTGTAAATAATTTATTTGACCCACCTAGAATTATTAAATTTTAAATGAGCAAATTAATAATAAAATCTATGCAGGATCATAGTAATAATCTAATTTTTCCATTTAGCATGGATTTTGAATCAAATATACAATTTACATGGTAATAATAAATGTGTGTCTTAACAAATGAAATGATTTCAGGGATTGGATGTCATCTTTGGAAACATCAGAAAATAGGAACAAGTGGCCACATGGGGAAATTCAGTAATTCCTAGCAATTCAATGAGATGGAAACAGTAACCTTTTGTAGCTGCTTCTAAGCACCTCCTGAGCTACAGGGATGAGAAATAGAGGGCAACGGCTTAGGATCGGGGTGGATGGGGGTAACCTTTTTCCTGGAGACACGTATCACAGCCCATGAGTCCTTTCAGGGAAGCAGTGAAGGATATGTGGGAAATAAGTCCTCATAAAATGAAAGACAAAACAAAAACAAAAGATCATTACTCAGTAAGTGGGAGGATTAGACATTGTCAGTAGATGTTCTACTATCCTATGGAGTCAGTTTTGAAGTAAGGGAGGCAAGGAGTGGCTGAGTCAGAAGCAGGCAAGTGTCTGGGCATAGAAATGGAAAATTTGTCTGGAAAATTACTTACTAGGAAGTAAGTGTAGTCTCACAGGTGGCCTCTAGTCCCTTCCCTAAGAATCTAAGAGGAAAATTAAGGCTTTTATGGCTGGTTGAGAAGGGTAGGAACGTGTCACAAAACAACTACTGCATTTCCTTTTAGTCAGAGGGTGGTGTTTGTCCAGACTGGCGTTTGGGATACCTCTGTGTTTTCTGAGACTCCTCCATGTTTATACTAAAGTTATTAGGTGAAAGTTGATACTGTCCGGTCCCTTTCCACTGAATATATTACCTGGAAATGTTGTTCATGGGAAGGAGGCTTAAAAGCCCATGCTTGAGCCTTGAAAGTAGTTTTGAAGCAGCTTGATTGATAACAGAAATAGAAACACGATTCTCTCCTTTATAGAAGCAGTGTCCTCAGCAAGGGTGGCTTCCAAAAGAAGTGTGTTTAAAGTAAATGTTGTTTTCCCTCTGCTTCCATTTAAAAATCAAACCCACATTCTCAATGTTGAAGATTGAAAGGCCGGGCACGGTGGCTCATGCTTGTAATCCCAGCACTTTGGAAGGCCGAGGCGGGTGGATGACGTGAGGTCAGGAGTTCAAGGCCAGCCTAGCTAACATGGAGAAACCCCGTCTCTACTAAAACTACAAAAACTAGCCGGGTGTGGTGGCATGCACCTGTAATCCCAGCTACTCAGGAGGCTGAGGCAGGAGAATCGCTTGAACCTTGGAAGGCAGAGGTTGCAGTGAGCCGAGATTGCACCACTGCACTCCAGCCTGGGTGATGGAACCAGACCCTGTCTCAAAAATAAAATAGAATAAAATTTCCCTGGGTATTCTCTGCACCTCAAACTTGGTGACCACTTCCAAGACAAACTTCTCACTAGCTTGGTTTTTGCAGCTAGGACAAAGTATTGCATAAAGATGACTAAATACATCATTTTCCACCAAATGCTGCCTCCAAACCCTAATGTACTATGGTTTGGTAAGATAAAATTCTGCTAAATGAATCCAGATTTGACTTAATCAGCTCTATAATCTGTGAAATGGGATTACTTGAAATGACAGAGAGCTCTGTTAGTATTAAACTCTGTTCTGATATCACAAAATTTAATTAGCTGCTCTCTGGGCCAGTCCCTAAGTTTATATCTTGCTTTCAGACATAAGCTGGCTATTATGGAAGCCACATTGACTCTGACAGTCGAGGTAAGCAGTTTGTAGTCAGTTGGCAAGGGATCTCAGAAGACATACACTTCATTTTCTCAGATAATTCTCTTCTCCTCCAACCAGAGATTTTGTTTTAAAACAGAGACCGAAAGGTTAGAATTATGTTGGAAAATTTTTTCTGCCTCTGTAACTGCCATAGCCTGGAACATAATTTCCAAACCAGCTGTGAACTTTTGAACTTATAAAGCCTTCATTGACACAGTTAACTGGTTAAGACCTCTTTTATATTATCTCAGTAATAAATTAATTCAAATCTTTTACATTTCTCTGACCAAATTTTTATAGCTTTTAGGATGGAAATAATGTGCTTGAGGGAGCTGCCTATGCCTTCCTCAAAACTTGGATTTGAAAGGAAGATATCTGTGTATATTAAGTCGTTTATTTAATCCATTCAATTAAACCTCTAAAATAATAGGTCGGTTAAGATACATCGAGTAACCTCACTTTATAAAGAGTACTATCAAACACTAAGGGAAATTTCTAAGTAGAGAAGCAGCAGTATTTGCCTTAGAAAAATGTGTAGTCTATTTAGGGAGACCAACCAACCTCACAGAAAAGAAAAGCATATAATACTTCGAAGAACATAAAAAGAATAAGCAACTGAGATGAGGCAAATTGAGCCATGTATGCTAAAAGGATATAAGGCAGAGGCAACAAAAACACAGATGAGATTAATCAGAGATGCCTTCCTGAAAGAGGGGAACTTTAAATAGGATTTTGAAAAACGAACAGTGGAGAGGAACTTTTAATGAGGGAAATAGTCTTCACGTGAGACATGAAATGGTAAATGCTGAGCAGAAAATAAGATTTTATTTTTTAAATTTTAATTTAATTTAATTTAATTTTGAGATAGAGTTTTGCTCTTGTTGCCCAGGCTGGAGTGCAGTGGCACAATCTCAGCTCACTGCAACCTCTACTTCCTGGGTTCAAGCAATTCTCCTGCCTCTGCCTCCTGAGTAGCTGGGATTACAGGCATGCACCACCACGCCTGGCTAATTTTGTAGTTTCAGTAGAAACAGGGTTTCTCAGTGTTGGTCAGGCTGGTCTCGAACTCTCGACCTCAGGTGATCCACCTGCCTCGGCCTCCCAAAGTGCTGGGATAACAGGCGTGGGCCACCATGCCCGGCCAAGATTTTATTTTTTAGCCTGAGTAAGTTTCACATTTAGAAATATAGAAGAAGCCCTTACATCTGCCATAGTTTGATTGGTTAATCAAAAATAAAGCTGAAAAAAGGAATTACAAAATATACCTTAAGCATTTTCTTTTAACTTCAAACCTATAAACATACACCCGATCACAAATTTTCAACATAATGCCAGAGTATTCTCTTTGAGTTCGAGTCTCTCTTCTTTCTAATGACTCTTTTGCATTAACCACACCCCTATATATTATCATCAGTTTCCAGGTTCAGTCGCTTGGAAGCAAGATCAGAACTCTGAGGCACTTGCTAAGCAATGTAGACACAGTCTCCTACTCTGGCTTTTATTTTTCCCCAAAAACATTTGCAGTTGCATTACCTCTACAGAATTTGTTGACAGGTTCTTTAGGGACATCCCTTCAGAAGAATCCACATCAATGCAATTTCCATAATAATAGCTCTTTATTTTCATATTCATATTTTATTGGTTAGTTTATTTTAATCCAATTTTATAAATGCTGTAAATAAAATAGCTACATAAGCAGATTTAGGAACATATACAAGCGACTACTAGAATGTAGACAACTCATTTTATGGGCATGGAAGTATACAGGCTTACTAATGAGAATCTGCTGAAGGAGAGAACTTAACATGTGGAATGTCTCATTACGTGTATTTTAGAGTTCAATGATATATTAAGTCAGTCAAGTAAAGATCAGTCGATATAAAGATATTCTATTGAAATAACTATTGTAATAAAATGATGAAGGCAGGCTCAAAGGTGACCCTACACTTAGGAGTCAATTGAAGGCAACTCTAGAGCTTCCAGTCAAAATAATTGGAGGTGATCATACCTCACCCATGACTCCAGTCCCTAGTGATGATAAACAAAATGCTAAAAAGAGAAAATTAAAACAGCTGCAAAATTACAATGGATTGTGGTAGATTTACAATCTCCAGAATAAACCATTTCAAAGCAAATTCATAGGTTCAACCAGAAATTTGAGCAATCCAATTAGAGGCATCATATTCGTGGCTTTAGCTCATTACTGGAAACAGCCAACAGATGCTATTTTTATTTTTGAACAAGCACTCATCACAGATAACCATTGCACAGTCTCTGGAGTGACACCTATAGCATAGTTCCTGAAACCAACCTAATTCATGCTCCAGACCCAGGGACATACTAGCTACACCTGTGACCCTGGGGATACTCCAATAAAGATCAATGGGAAGATGGTCCTGTAACAGGGCTCTCTTAAAAGAGTGACTTGAAGGGCTTTCTTAAAAATTTCAGGATGGTCTATCAAAGGGGGCATCCTGGAGTTTATTATCAATTAAAATATGTTTTAGCAGAGGAAAGATGAGTAAAATAACAGTTGTGACCAAACTCTAAAAGAAGAAAACAGACAACTGTATGTAAATGCAAGGTGAAGTGATGATATTAATATAAAGTTATAGGAAAAATGAGTTGTAAACTTTAACATTTTACATTGAACTTGTAGCCACCATGAACAAACCTTCTGAGGGGTGACTAAGGAGTCATTGGGGACACATGGGCTAACTCCTCTTGTGCATAGTTAGAAATGGTCTTTGTCCTACCCAGCCGCTCTCTGCTCTTCATTTAGTGAAGATACGTTGAATATTTAGTCTGAGTCAGAGTCTGTATTGCGTTTAGGGAGGGCACAGGTGGATAAGACCCTGTGAATGTTCTGAGGGTATTTTGCATTTTGCTTTTCTTCTTGGTAAGGAAATATTTGATGAAATAAAGAAAGATACAAAGAGGTGAAGAATCACTATTGCTTGCTTTTTGTAGAGTATCGCCATATTAACATGGAAAAAGAAATAAATAATAGTATTACTATATAAACTATCTATCTTGCAAATAAACAATTACGTGATGAATCAAGCCTTTTAAGAAGGGGATCACAAAGGCATGTTTATACAAAAAGAGATTTCTTTAAAAGTAAAACCAAGTCCACATACATTTATAGAACTGTGTAAGATCACACAAATGCTGTTCAATATAGGTAGAATACAGACATGGCTAAGACAAGGTTTCTTTCCTCACAGAATGTGAAGTCTACTAGTTGAAACGAGAAAAGCATGGGTCAGAGGGACAACCCTCTGCTTGCACTTAACTCTTGCTTGTTAGTCCTATAGTACCATTTGGTGAAGACAGGTGACGGAGTATTTTTCTGTTGCCCAGGCTGAGGGCAGTGGCATGGTCTGGGCTCGCTGTAACCTCTGCCTCCCAGGTTCAAGCGATTCTCCTGCCTCAGCCTCCTGAGTAGCTGGGATTACAGGTGCCTGCCACCACACCAGGCTAATTTTTGTATTTTTAATAGAGACAGGTTTCACTATGTTGGCCAGACTGGTCTCGAACCCCCAACCTCAGGTAATCTGCCCCCCTTGGCCTCGCAAAGTGCTGGGATTACAGGCGTGAGCCACCACACCCAGCCTGGTCCTAATTTTTTTCCCTCAAAATGATCCAGGGAACTTCCCTTTGCGCCTGTCCCAACGAAGACAGAGTATCTCAGCCATCTGGCACTTACAGCTTTGATGCAACTTAGTGGTTCTAAGCTGATAGTCTGTTTCCAAGGACATAGAAGATGATGATTCCCTATGGTTAAGGAGGTATGATCCTGGTTTCTTCAAGCTTCAGCTCATCTGGGAAGAGTTGTGGGCAAAGGTTTCTAGCAGAGCTTCTGATTCATCTTGATAATTCATTAACTCAGATGGCGCATACAGAAAGTACAGGAGGATGTGAGATGATAGTGCCTCCCATGCCGAGGGGAAATGGGCATCGGCACTATGATTTGTCTCTAACTCCTATTCCCTGGCTCCTAGTTGATTTTGAAACCGACCAGTGCTGGCCTTCCTCAAGGGGGCATACTCTTTCACTTTGAGATCAGGCTTCTGGTATTTTCACATGTGACACTGCCAAGGGCTTGGTACAACACAGTAGTAGTAGTAAGAGGAGGAGGAGTAGGCGGAGGAGGAGTAGTAGGAGGAAGAGGAGTAAAAATAATAGTCATCATAATTTATTGATTGCTTTCTATTGGTCAGGCAATGAGCTATATGCTTTACCAGTTTTAACTCATAAGGACCCTGAGTTAAATATTAAAATCATCCCATTTTGTAAGATAATAAAAATAGAAGCTTTGAGGTTAGCTAATGCCCAGATTGAAGCTAGAGAGGTCAGCTAGTGGCCCAGATTGACATATCAAGGAATAAGACTGGTACTCCAACTCTGTTATGTCCGATTCCAGAGGCAGGTCCCTAGTATGCTAAGAAATTTTAGCACACATTCCATTTCCTATAACAATTGTTCATTGTTCTCAGAAGCATCTCTGTGTGCCTCAAGACCCAAATTCAGGCTCCTGCTTCCACAAAGCACATGCACATATATACAGATACACACACAGTGTTCTTCCACGATCTCATTTACAATAGGCTCCGTTCTTGCTTATACCCAGTTTCATTTTTGGCTGGCCCTTTAAATACTTTTTAAATGTTAAGAATTCCAGGGACCTTCACAAAGACCAAAGTAGCAGGGTTTAAGTTTTCCCACAAATCAGAATAGGCAACTGCCAGCTTTCACACAAGCTCCTCCCAACCCAGTGACAACAGTTGTATTAAAGGAACAGAAAAGCCCAAACATTGCATGCATGTTTAGCAGTGCATAAGAGCTACTTTAAAACAGATTTGGGAAAAAAGGGCAAATTCAAAATATCTGCTGCCTTTCGAGCGCCTATTCACTAGGCAGTCTCTTGTTGTTTCGGGCTCAGAAACTTGGTTCTTTTCCTGCTTCACCTTTCTCTTTTCCCTGAAACATCTTTATCTGCTTCCCACTCTTCCATCTGTCAGAAGTTCCTGTTTGCCTTTGAAAGGATTTCTCGGCAAGCTGACCTCTGTGGATTTCATCAGCCCTGCTTGCTTGCACATGCTGTGACTCATTTTCACTAATTTGTGCAATGAGCAGTGAGCAGGGGCCAACAGAGGCCCTGCAGCCTGCAAAGGACTAATCAGCTACCAACTGTAGCATATGAGGATGTCTGAGTGGAGAGCTCCAAACGCCTCCACGCCTCATGCCCAGAAGCTCCTCCCTCTGTGTCCCCCACCCTTAAGTTTTGCTCTTGAATAAGAGGTGTGAAAGCGAACATCTCTAGCTCAGAGTCAGGCTCACACTGCCAAAACCATATAGAGCAGTGTGTAGTTATTTTCCCATTTATCTATTTCAGAATTAACGTTTGATTACTAAAGTTTTTTTTTTTTTTTTTGGTAAGAAAAAGAAATATGTTTCCTCTAGTCCTGGCAGATCATTTGTTGTTTTTTCTCACCCCTCCTGCTTCTCTCAAGTGTATTTGCGAAATGAACGAAGGCTGATTTCTAGCAGAGAATATTTCATGGCTTAGTTTCTCATCAAGATGATAAATCAGATGAGGTGCCTGAATAATTACATTCATGGAGCTGGACTGTAATTTTTTTTTTTTTTTTTTAACCATAGAACTCATAAGGCAGTGTTCTGACTCATTATATACAACAGTTTTCATAACTCATGCAAATATTGCATCCAACTTTTGGATAGAGCAGTAGTTTTAGGAATTTTCATCAATACTTAATAATGCAATTTACACTACAAACAGAACATTGTAATAAAGAATTCAAGAGCAGATAAGTGCCATTAAGTCAAGTAAGGGGCTTCATAGACCTGGTTTCCATTTACAATACCTTGTCTCAAGACACATGAATATACATGTTGGTATAGTCATAGTAGACATTATGCTGTTCCATTCTGCTGTGAAGGCAACATGGTCTTTGTTCTGGGAACTGGGAATACCGAATTTCATTTTAATTTCCATAACCAAATTGCTGTGTGAATTTGTAAAACATCATTTCTTTTTGTTTTAAGAGAGAAAAGCACCCCCTGACCTCTGCTTTCCCTGAGATTATTTTTCATAGCCTGCTTTGACTTTGACAGAGAAATATATCTCTGTGTTCATACACGTCTGAACTCAAAGCGTACAGGTCCAGAGGTTCTTCCTTGCTTTTTATATCTGCTTACTCCCCCCAGAAAAAGACTCATATACCTTAGAACTACAGCAATAAAGAATTTTTTTAAAAAAACAAGAATTATACAATAAATTTGGAACTGGGGAATGATAACTGTAACTGAATCCCAAGTCAAGGACATCTGCTCCAACCAGGCATAAAATTTAGCCCTCTGCTTCCAAGGAGTTAAGATAAGAAACAGGATGAGCTACCTAGCACTCATTATGTCAGCAAGGAATTTTGACAGGGATTGAATAATAATTTGAGCATAGGATTTAGTCTAAAAGCCTAAATTCAAAATAAGTTTTAACACTAACTAGTTGTGCAGCATTGGGCAAGTCATTTAATTTCTCTGGGCTTTAATTTTCTTCTCTGTAACATAGATTTGATAATGCATAGCTCACAGAGTGTTTACAAGGATTCAATATATGTGTAACATATGTAAAACCATAGGACAATGCCTGGCATAGCGTGATATAATATATCAATAAGTTTTGATGCCATTAGGTTCAAGGAGCGCAACATCTGGTAGAAGAGATAAAATATCTACACAGATAACCATAATTTAAGGTAAAATAACTTATATATCCTCAAAGTGGTGAAGATAAGAGGTAACAGAAAAAGCTTCCAACTGGGGGTAGGGACTTGGGGGAATCAATTATTGCACCATGGGGAAGGTCTGAAGGGTGGAATTAAAAGAAAGCTAAGCAGAAGGAGACATCATAAGCTGCATTTGCCCAGGTTCTTCACGAAGCAGACACCAATATGAGATTAAATGTGTGAGCATTTAGTTAGTGGAGGGCCTGTGAGCAAAAATGTGGAGTTAGAGGAGGGTGCTGGGAGAAATGTCAGACCATAATCCAAGATTGGCTTCAGGGAAGGAGAGGGGAAAGGTCCCAGATAGGCGTGCAGTCTAATGAAAGTTTGACAAGGCCATCGGGGAGTCCTGGAGCCAAAGCTGGCTGTTAGCAGAACCCATGTCTCCTAGGCGTGGACCTGTCTTAGTATTCCTATCTGCTCAGGCATTGGCTGGCAGTTGCCTATGGGAAGCGTGACCTCTGGGAACACCTGGTGCCAGGTTTCAGAGGGCAATAGCTGGAGGCCTTGGTCATTTCCCCTTTCACTAGTAGAAGTTCTGCCAGGCACGTTCTTATAGCCATTTCATAAGCACAGAGGCTAGAATGGGTTGTTTGAGCCAGGATTAAACATATCCTACAGGCCAGTTGGGCTTAGACACAGAGGCAAGAACATTTATCTGTGTTTTTGTTTATTTGCAAATGCAATAGGTGTAAGGGATGGCAATGAAGGAAGCAGTGGCAACAACGCTGCCCCTGCAAACACTGTCATTGTGGGTGTTGGCCCACCCTGAGGCAGCCCATCCTTGTCCTTCACTGCCCACGGGCCCTGCTGCCTGTGTGGCTCCATCATGCTGCCAGTGGCTTCCCCTTATCAGAATAACTCAAAGTCAACTTACAGATGTAACCACATCCCCAGAGGTAAGTTGCCTTCTAGGACACCAAAAATCCTTTGTGAACAGGAACCCAGAAAGGGCAGTGGGCAATACATTCCAAAGCATATCCCTAGCTGATAATTATATGTGCTCATCTCTAGCACTCGGTCAAGGAAATTTAAGGGAAGCCTTGTTATTCCGTTTTACTGATATTAAGTTTGAGGTGCATTAAAGTTGTAATTTTCCCAAGGTCATGCTTATACTCTACTAGTGGAACAAATAGAAAGAAAACAGAACATGAATTTGGAGGAACTCAGATTCAATCCTAGATTTGCCCATTACTAATTTTGTGACCTTGTATTAGTACCATAAACTTTGTGAGTCCCAACATGTTCAGGTTTAAAATATGAACAGTAATATCAACCTCATGAAATTGTTGTGAGGTTTAAATGAATAATGTTGAAAGTGTCTAGTTTCACACCTAGTATAAAGGAGAGATTCAGTAAATGCTAATTTCTTTTTCTGACTGTGTGACTGACTGATTAGTTCAGGTAACAGTTACATCAGGACAGGCAATTGTAAAAAGAAAAATCAGAAATAATTTTAGATAAAGTTGGGATCTCATTTTTCCAGGAATATGAGAAACTATTGTGTGGTTAACAAAAACTATTGTGTGGTTAACAACACAGATTTGTGTGTTCAACAAACCTAGTTCAAAATTCAGGTCTGCCACTTACCAGCTCTGCATCTTTGGAAAAGTCGCTTAATTCCCTAAAACCTGTCTCTTCATCTGTAACCTGTGCATAAGGAGAGTAGCATCCTCGTAGTGTTGTTTTGTAAGAATTAAATAAAATAATTTTTTATGAAGTACTTAGAATAGTGCCTAAGTTCTAATACTTAGAATAGTAATAAGCACTTAATAAGTGCCATTATTATCTAAAACTTACATTACTATTTTAAAGATTATTATTTATATTATTTGGTAGTTGTCCCAGGGCTCCCTGGGGATAGGTAGAAAAGGAGTGGGGGTGGGGAGCTCTTTCAGGCACCATTTCCTGATCAAATCCATGGAATATGCGCTACCTTAAAAAATTGGAAGTAGTAGAGAAGGTTGTTAAGAGCAAACAACCAATCAATGAATATATACCCATAAAATTTATCCTGGGGAAGTTGTATACATAGCCTGAGTTGTTTTTATATTGATATCCCTTTTTTTTTTGAGGCTTCTCTGAGTCTGTTTGCAGCCATCCCTCCCTTACCTGTGGTTTCACTTTCTGCAGTTTCAGTTACCTACAGTCGGCCACAGTCCAAAAATATGAAATGGAGAAATCTCAGAAATAAACAATTACTAAGATTTAAATCTTGGGCCCTTCTGGGTAGTGTCATGAAATCCTGTGCTGTCCAGCTCCGTCCCACCCAGGACCTGAATCCTCCCTTTGTTCATTGTATTCACACTGTAGGCACTACCCACCGGTTAGTCACTTAGTAGCTGTCTGACCGTCAGATCAAAAAAACATTGTACACTTAGTATATATAGGGTTTGGTGTCAAGCATCCACTGGGGGTTTTGGAACATATCCCTTGTGAATAAGGAGGAGACTCCTATACTTATTTCTGTCTCTTATGGTCAGGAAGCTTTCAAGGATATATAAAATCTACCACTGTATAAATTAAATGTAAAAGAGAAAAGGAGATAGGAGGAGGCATAATGGAGATGCAGGAATGAAAATATGAAAGACATAAAGATTTAGACACTTGCCACAAATGGGTTAGACATTTGGCTCCAGATTTTCTAGGAGGTAGAACTTAATCAGTTATAAAATCTTACCAATAAAACTCTGCCATTTGCTTAGGAGAAACATGATTATTTGGTACAAAACTCATTAGGTACAAATCCGCCATTTCAGTAAGCATAAGGATTATTTGGCGCAAAAGTAAGTAATGATTTTTTTCTGCGGGTCCAAATAAGGCACCTATGGTGAACAAATGTGTGAAACAAATGTCTTAGCATCATCCGTACCACAGACACAGTGAATTCTATAAAGCTGTTCATGTTCCTAGAAGCAACTTAGCATCTCTCCCTCAGTTTTCTTGTATGTAAAATGGGAATAGTATTAGTCTCTACTTCATAGAACTGTTGTGAGACTAGATTAGTTAATGTATATATAAAGTGCCTAGAATAGTGTCTGGCACATATTAAACATCATATAAAGGTTGACTATTGCTATTATTAGGAGCCGCCTTAAGGAGACTGTGACATTTCACCAAAGCAAAATACGTTGTTCTTTGTGAAGGTGTTTTTTCCATATTTCACATTCTACTTTCTGCCTACAGGAGAAGTGAACTCTGAGGGGGGAGGGGGATATCACTGAAATGCTTTGACCCACTTATTCCATTTCTGGGAATCCACTCACCCCCTAAAAAAGACATCTAAAATACACAAAACTTTAATGTACTTAGAGGTTAACTGTTGAGGTTATGGTAAAAGATAAAGCTGGATGCAAATAAACTTTCAATGCAAACCTTCAACATAAAGTAATGATTAAGTAACTTACCCTATGCCAACTGACTGCATAACCATTAAAGTTATTATTGTAGAAAAAAAGTAGCAACATGGAAAGCCCAAAGTGTCTTAACTCTCCACCTGGTTGTTTAGGCTGGAAATCTGGGAGTCACCCTTTAGTTCTTCACTTTTCTCTCTCTGTGTATGTAGCTCATTAGTGGGTAATATTGGTTCTGCCTCCAAGATTTATTTCAAATATATTCACTTCCATTTTACTCCTTGCTACCTTTCTATCCAAAAGGACTGTTCCAACTCTTTGCTCCTAATGGCCTCTCCCAGCAGCCAGAGTGAGCTTCCATAAACATAATTAATTTTACATCACTCCCTACTTAAAATACTTCAATTGTTTTTTCACAAGCTCTTTTAGATGATCTTTATATACTCTCTCTGTTAGCTATTCCCATAGTAGTACTGACTGACAAACTACCCCAAAACTCAGTGGCTTAAAGTGATAATTATTTAATCTTAAGAATCTGGAAATCAGTTGGAGGAGGCTGATCTCGGTGGGGCTTAGCTGGTCTTGAATCCAAGCTGCATGTTGGGTCCATATTTGCTACGCATCCCTCATCTTCCTGTTACCAGTGGACAATCTAGTACATGGTCTTTCACCACAGTAACAGAAGAGCAATAGAGTGAGCCCAACTGTGTAAGCATATTTTAAACCTCTTCTTGCATTATATTTGCTTAAGTCCCCTTAACTAAAGACATAGCTGAGCCCAAACTAAAGGGTTAGCAAAGTGTACTGAGCCACCATGAAACCAAAACAAGTCACACGGCCAAGTCCAACAGCAGTGAAGTAGCCAAGTATATTCATTTCATGAAATTGGGTAGGAAGGAGGGGATGAATATTTGCCTAAAAGTAATCCACCACATATGCCTTTCCACCCCCATCTCAATTGCTCACCTTGAACCAGCCTCACCACGGTTTTATTTTATTTTATCTTTTTTAGTTTTTCAAACAGGACAAGCTCTTTCATACCTCAAGACATTTGAAAATGTAATTCTGTCAAGCTCTAAGCCTTTGCAGGGCTGTTCTTCCTAATTTTAACTTAAGTATCGATTCCTTAGGTCTTTTGTGAAGACATTAGTAGGTGATAACCTCCTGTGATTCTCTCAGCATCTTGTTTCTTCATAGTATTTATATCAGTTTGTTATATATATATATATTTTTTACAAGTTTTGGAATCTGTCTTCCCTACTAGACCAAGTTTTTCTTCCATTTTTCCTATCGTTTGCAATTTTAGCTCCCATTTACAATTAATAACCGAGAAGCAGGAGGATGCAACTCAGAAGCAGAGTCAAGAGTTTGCAAATGTGCACATACAGCTCTACAGTCACCCAATTCTCATTATTTCCAAGAAGATTCTTGCCTCCAGTATGAGCTTTCCTTCCTAAATTTGGCCCTTGCTTCTTCATTTTACCAGGGTCTAATAAGTGAACCCCTTTGCCCTGCCTTCTCTTTTGAGGATATTTCCTCTTAAGCTGTGAGATATTCCGAGTCCTCTACCAGACAGTAGTTCATCATAAAAGCTTCCCCCCAGTAAGTCATCAGTAACCCGCACAGCCAGCCTCCTTTCCTCTGCTCTCTGAGCTACTCTTTTTTCCATACACACTGGATACTGGCAGAGCTATGGCCAAAGCCAGGCCTCTTGTCTACCACTGTGGAACTGTTTCTTGGGATGGAAAACATCCTAAATGCTAGGTCAGGTAGCCTAAAGTTTATACTAAGGGCTTCACTCAGCTCTAAATAAGTCCTGATAGTAATGAGTCTTCCAGCCTTCCTGCTGGAGCTTATGTGATGCTTCCAAGGATCAATCCATCAGACGGTGGTTCCTATTACTGTTTAAAAGGCAATGTCAAGCAGACTGAGGAGAGGTGACTCTGTCTAACTGGAGTACTTTGGTTTCCAGTTGGCTGGAAATTAATACTGAATTGCAATAAACCCACACTGGCTGGAATGACCTATGAACGCTAAATTGAACTGCACATTTCACAAAGAGGCCCAAGATGAAATTTAGGGACAGAACCAACTATTGATTTTTTTTTTTTTTGTAAGAGGAGTGAAACTAGCTATTGTATGATTTCTACAAAAATGCATTTTTTGCTGAATGTTTCTTGTGGGAGTCTCCACTGAAGTATGCAAGGGTCATTAGAATAAAGGCTAGATATTTTGAAAAGAAAGAAAGACAACTTTGATAGTTGGTACATTTTTAGAAAAATCAGAATTGGAACCACCAGTTAGTCATATTTACACTTTCCCCCACCTCTGTTCCCTCAATATCTCTCTCTTCATAGATATATTTACTCCCCAAAATGCATCTTATAAACACCACCATATGCTTCCCTGGGCTCACACTTAATTCCCAACACCCACTTCCTTTGCCATCCTTCTCTGTCCAGTTTTTTTTAAAAAAACTGTAAAACTACTGTCCCTGAAGAATCTCATTGCCTGTTTATTTAAGGTGCTGTTCTCACCATTTCCACCAACCACTCATTCACAACTGAGGTTCCTCATCTGAAACATCGGACACAGAAAACGATCTGAATGACAGTTTTCTCAATTCTTCTGAGGATGACACATAAGTAATACCATTCTAGTTGCACAAAAGAAAAATTTACCAAAAACAACAGATGCCAGAATAATGGCCTCTCCCGGCCAAACATATTCACTGCCTAATCTCTGGAACTATGAATCTGTTACTGTATATGGCAAAAGGAACTTTGAAGATGTGATTAAATTGAGGATCCTGAGGTGGGGAGATGATCCTAGATTACCTGAATGAGCTCAGTCTAATCACATGTGTTTTTATAAATCAAAGAAGGAGACAGGAGGGTCAGGGTCAGAGGCAGGGACAGATGTGAATATGCTATGCTGCTGGCTTTGAAGATGGAGGAAGGTGAAAGATTACCGGAAGCTGGGGAATGCAAGCAGCCTCTAGGAACTGCAGAGTAAGGAAACGAATTCCCTCTATACCCCAGAACCTCCAAAGGGAACACAGCCCTGCTGACATCTTGAGTTAGCCCTGGGAAATTTCTGGGCTAAATTCTGACTTCTGACTTCCAGAAGTCAAAGATAGTAAATATTGTTGGTTTTAGCCACTAAGTTTGTGATAATGTTTTATGGCAACAGCAGGAATGTAATACAGATGCTTTAGAGAGTTCAGGCTTAATTCTCTGCAGAAACTCCAGTTAAGAAAGGTTGTCACCAGGGAAACAAAGGCTTCCAATGAAAACAAGGGACATCCTCAGTTGCCATTGGCCATTCAGATAGCCACGACTTATGTCTCTAGAGGGAGACTCCTATCCTGCAGGGATGTTATTTAGTCCTGTTCGGGCACCTGCATGTGGCATATTGAGAACACTGCATTTCTGAATTGATGCTAATAAAGAAGTCTTCAGTTGGCCTCCACAAATGGCTTTGCCAGTCCCAAAGAATCATCAATAGCAGAAATGTCTCTCTCAGGGAAGTAGGAAAACATATATGGGCATTGGAAAATTCTGGTATTTCATAAGCACTCACAGTGGAATCTAGAACCTACATTATTCTAACATCATCACAATCTTATCCTTGAAGTATATGCATTGATCGTCAAAAAATTAAAATAATCTGCAGTGTCTACAGGGAGTTTTCTTGGGCTCAGCTAAACATGCAGACTCACGATATTAGCCTAGGAGATACTGGACATCATACTTACTCAAGGACCTTGATGGGAAACTAAATATGCCAGCAGGACAACCTGAGGTATTTCTTTTCTGTGAGAGTCTTTGTGGGAATTCTGTGCAGCATGGCCCAGATGCAAGGAGATGAGATCCACATCGGCCAAGTGCCTAAAAGCCTCATTCCCACAAGAGCCATTATCTCTTGAGGTGACGGCAATGTAGGCATAATTTCCAGGGTCTTCACAAAGACCATGTCAGTTACAAATTCACCACACTCAGGAAGACCCCAAGTGTGACTTCCTGTCAAATATATATAGCTTATGCATAGGCCCTCCAGTATTAATCATGGGATTTGTGTTACCGTAAACAATACTGGTTAGCAGCATAGACAACCTTAACAGGTAAACCCAGTGTGAAATTTAAATGAAGGTCAAATTCTCATGCAGAAGGGAAAAGGCTATCTTAACTCTTTACTCATAAATATGTTAGAAGCTGCCCATTTCCATGCATGACACTGCATTATTAACAATGTTGTCATTGTTATTCATAGCTTCTGTTTTTGAAGATGAACATTTATGTAAAGCTTTGTGCTTTATCTGCATTGGCATGTTACATAAATCTTATGGAGCAGGTATAATTAATGCTATCTTTTCTTAAGGACACTGAGATTCAGAGAGGTTTAGCAAATTTCTTAGTCTTTTAGCAAGTGAGAGGCAAGATAGATATTTGGACCCCACTCTCCCTGATTCTTATAGCTACGTTCTTAATCAGTTTGCTATCTTCATCCTCCCGGTTGCTGAAGCCAAGCTGTAGCCCTTGTCATGGGTACATTGTCTGCATTTAGGAGGACTAGGCTCCCTCAGGACTTGGGTAGCTTTCTTGGTCTATCATAGTCCACATAGCCAGTTTCATTAGCTAAAGAGGGCATTTGCTCTGTAATAAATGTGCCCGTAAGACAAAGAATGAATTTGCACATGCTTAGTTTCTCAAACTGAAATGGACTATCTTTAATGGTTTACAAAAAAAGAAAAGAGCTGGGGACATTCAAACACTTGAGCAGTTTACAATGGTCTTTTCTCAATTACGTTTAATACTTAGCACAACTTTGCAACCAGAATGCAGGCAGATTCTGAAGAGTGCTGGATTCGTATCAAAAGAGAGTGGTAAATTAGTTGGGGAGAACAGCCTTTAACTTCATGTGCAAAGGAAGACTTGAATGTGGAGGTAGTGAGGGTCAACGGTATTCACTAATCACTTCCCTCACGAGAAAGGCTGCTTTCAGTTCTTGCTGACATCAATGGGAATCCTAAATCCCTCCAGAGCATTTCAGCTGATTCCTTTCACAGCAGGATCACTACTGTTTCACCTCACTTTTGAAATTCTGCAGTCTTCACTAGCCATTTGGTGGAGTTATAAATGATTGTCTGTCTAAATCAACAAGTGGTAAATCTCCTTTAGTTATAATTTGATTTAAATTAGCTTACCTTGGGAAGCAGACCGCCACACGTGCAAATTACCATAAACAGCAGTCCTCTTTGACGATTTACATAATTAAATGGGAGACTATTAAGACATTATGTGAAGTGGCAACCTATGATGCCTATTTTTTTAAGTGAAGAGTAGGGTAATTCTTCACTTCCCTGTTGTCATTTTATACCAAAGCATACCTCATTATGATCTCTGTGGTCTTAGAGATACATTTTCCTGAGATGCCATGTCCCCAGATATATGCAGCTTTCCTGGACAGTTTTAAAAATTGAGAAATGGGGAAATTCCCAAATACATAAAGGTATATCTGATCTATAAGATTACATACACAATAGGTATTTTGAAATGCAGAAAACTAAGAAAGACAAAGTGCTTCAATTAGTTGTACTTTGGAAAATATATTATACTACATTCTTCTAACAAGCACTGTGAGGGGGAAGAGATTTTCTTCAAAGAGTACTCTTGGGATTTAAAAAACACTTCTGCTTTTGGGGAGTGAGAGTTTTAAAATGTCAGTGGAAAGTTGTGAAATTTAACATGCAAAATCTTCAGTGGCTGTGTCAATAGAGACATCAAATGAAATAGTCGAATCCTATGGAACAGAGCAAGCCCTGGTTTCCAAACCAGAAGGTTGCAATAAGACATTTACTGTACATCATTTTTCTTTTTCAATCATTTCATGGATTGTCAAAAAGACCCTTCATCAGTTATTGAGTGGTGTAAATATAACCCATTATTTTGAAATGATAAGAAAACATTAGGGTGTCATCACCTGCTCCTCTGGAGAATACACATAGTCAAGAGAGGACCTGTCCAGCAGGCAGGAGCTATCATGTGGAGAAATGCCCTGATGCAACGGTATCCTCCAAGTCCACCACCAGGCAAGTTATACCAGTGGTCCTGGAAGACAAAGACCAAATGCTGATACTCAGATCAACTTAAAACACACAGGAGAAAGCAAGGAGCATAGACATGCAGTAGGTTCACATACCTAGCGTAGAGGGCAGGCACAGTGTAAGGGTCACTTTGCCTACATCTCATTTGCACAATATTCTTATACAGGATCAGCTACTCAATATATGGAGCTGTTATAGATTGCATGTTTGAATCCCTCCAGAATTCATATGTCAAATTAACTCCCAGTGTGATATTAGTAGGAGGTGGGGCCTTGGAGAGGTAATAAGAATTAGATGAGGTCTTGAGGGTGGAGCTTCATGATGAAATTCATGGTTTTATAAGAAGAGGAAGAAACACCAGCAAACACCAGAGCTTTCTTTGTCTCTCGTGTGAGGACAAAGCAAGAAGGCAGCCCTCTGCAAGCCAGGAGAAGAGCCCTCACCAAAACCTGACCATGCTGGCACCTGATCTTGGACTTCCAGTCTCTAGGACGATAGGAAATAAATGTCTGTTACTTTAGCCACCCAGTCTATGGTATTTTGTTATGGCAGCTCAAGCTGACTAAGTTAGGGGCTGTATTAGGGCTCTCTAAAGGGGCAGACTTAATAGGATAGATGTATATGTGAGGGGAGTTTATTAGGAGAATTGACTCACACGATCACAAGGTAAAGTACCATGATAGGCCATCTGTAAGCTGAGGAGCCAGGAAGCCAGCCTTGGTCCCAAAATCTCAAAGTAGGGAAGCTGACAGTACAGCCTTCAGTCTGTGGCTGAAGGCCTAAGAGCCCCTGGCAAATCACTGGTGTCCAACAGTCCAAAAGCTGAAGAACTTGGAATCTGATGCTCAAGGGCAGGAAGCATCCAGCATGAGAGAAAGATGGAGGCCAGAAGACTTAGCCAGTCTAGTCCTTCCACATTCCTCTACCTGCTTTTATCCTAACTGCACTGGCAGCTGATTAGATGGTGCTCACCCAGATTGAGGGTGGGTCTGCAGCTCCCAGTCCACTGACTCAAATGTTAATCTCCTTTGGCAACACCCTCACAGACACACCCAGGATCAATACTTTGCATCCTTCAGTCCAATCAAGTTGATACTCAGTATTAACACTCACAGGGGCCCAGCGCAAAATTAAAATACAAAACCTTTTGTTAAAAAAGCAGGGGGAAATGCCATTAAAGGTGCTAAAATACCAAGATTTGCCTTTGATCTGTGTGTCTCGCTTTCTAACACGTGCTCCATTGTACCATCAAACCTCTCTTACAAAACACAAGTTCAAAGAAAAAAATTAAGGATTTCAAGACCACAGAACATTACAACAAGTGTGGGGCCCTCTTGGGCCTATTTGTAAGTCCCTTCTCTTCCACATCAACTATTTCTGCTGATGGACTTGAACCATAGTAGAGGTTGAAGGACTGAGGAAGGAATGGGGGAAATGGTCGGCTCTGATTTGGATACAGTTACTTAGAAAGCCAAGCCCTCTTAGACATCTGTGTAGATAACCTGTGGGCCTTCTTAGACCTAGGTAGTATGTGGGTTCTGTGCTCATGGTAGAGGTCAGGCTAGAAATATCAATCAGAAATTAGTCTGCATGTAGAGCTTATTTAAAGTCATAAACCAAATGAAATCACATAGAGATATGTAGACAAGGGAGAGATTTTCTCCCTAGCTTGCAAGCCTTATGAGGGCAGATAGTGTCCTTTGACTCTTTTTTTGCAGTCCTATCAATGAACAAAGAATCTTACACATAACAGGTGCTAAATAAATGTTCAAGAAATGAATAAAGGTGTAAGCAACTAGTTATTCAAGAGTCTTCTTTTTCTCTCAAAGTCTTTCTGAACTCCCTCTAATCTGGAGAAGATTTGCTTTTCCAGCAGAAATTGTACATTGATATACTATATGCATGCTTGTTAGAGGTGATTTTATTGTTTTATTTCTGTAAGTAATTAACCTGTTTTCCATGCTTTCTGTGATACTAATTAAGAAGATTTAGTGTGGAATAACTCATTCAGATGAAACTTCAGTATTTCCTTGCTTTTTAACCACTTGTCATTGAAGATGTTGTAATGTAACTATGATGTCATACATCCGTTATCTCCAGGAGCTTCATAAGCAATTTCCAGTGACTGTTTGCTTCACTGTTTGTTGAGATGTTTTTCCTCTGGAAAAATTTCCATCGCTGTTTTTCATTTCCTTTGGAAAGGGAAATGAAAGCAAAAATAGAAAAGCAGTATCTTTCAGAATGTGCTTTATGAACGAACATGCTTATAAACCCTGGGTTCTTAAATCGCTATACAAATCAAAAGGGTGTCAGCACTCCCTCCATTCCCCAACCCCCAGCACTTTCCCTAGCAAAAATCCGTAGCAGTTTCTGCCTTAAGAAAGATCATTTAATCCAAGCCATAGCATTTGTGACTTGGCTAATTATGAAGTACAATTAAAAAATGGTTAAGAATTTTTCCCTTCTTAGCCAGAACTCAGGAAGTGTTCTCTTTGTTCTCACCTATTTAATCACCTTTGCAGTCATTTCCAATCTAGCTTTACTCCTTTTGACATATCCCAAAATAGCCTGTTTAATTCTGGCTGGAGATGTTCTTTCTTATCTGATCTGGCGCTGTCTCTTGCTTTATTGGCTGCTATCAAATAAGATACCCTTTTAAACCATCTAAAGTCACAGATGCTTCACTCTTGATACTACACATCTCTGGACTTCTGCTTTTCTTTGGTGAGCCTTCAGGGTAGGACCACAGGTCGTAGGGTCTGTGTCTATGCCAATAAAATAAACAGGGTTTTGGGATGGGGTTGATTTTTCTGGACTTTTTTTTTTAATATCCTGGAAATGCTGATGAAAAACATTTCAATTCCCACTCTCTGTGCCCCTGAGGATTCAGCTGAGAATTTTAAAGGAAGGGAGAGATTCAGTTTGGCACGGAAGAGGGAAGATATCATAAATTTAAGCGTTGAAAAAGGCATGTGTGAAGGCTCAAAAGTAGGAGAAAGGAAGTGGTATCAGAAAGTGCCACAATCACTCTTTTGTCCTGGTGTCAGGTGAGAACTCTGAGTAGCTGTCATCAGCCTCTCGGAAACCAACCTGATGCGTTTGCCTTTTGAACGCAGATAAGCCACTGTGACTGTAAGGACCCTCATCCGTGGAGGATGTGGACCATAATGGGAAGGAACACTTGCTCAGGAGCCACACTGCCTGGGTGAACTTACCAGCAGCATAACCTTGGTCAAGATGCTTAACCTCTTTGTCCTTTAAAAAAGGCCATCAGAATACATTACTGAAATGCTGACTTGAAGATGTTTTAATCAACATTTACAAGCCACCACCTTGCAAAGCACTTCACATGAATTCTTTACATGAGAATAGTTTACAAGTTCAGTCTAAAAATATAAACTTCTATATATTTCCTCAGTTAAAAAAGAAAATGTCTTTGCAGTTTTTATTATGTCCCATTATTATCTGTATTTTGGAGATGAAAAAGACAACAGAGAATAAAAGAGGTTAAGTGATTTGCTCAAGGTCACATAGCTGATAATTGCAGGCCTCAAACCTGCAGTGAGCTTTCTAGTCCACTGAGATTTCCATGACAACTCAGCTCGCAACAATCTGCTTTTAATCAAGTGCCAAAGCAACATTCAACTTTCCAATTCTCTTACCAGCCACCATCCTGCTGAATGTCTCCAGAATCTTACTCTACTCATGGCTTGATAACTGTACATCCACCATCTGAACCCATCTCTTCCCAAATTCTGACTTCCTAGACTTCAATTCCATTGACTTCCTGGCTGATGCCTTGGATCTGAATGTCTGATCCTACCAAATGTGGAGGACTAATAAAAGAGGATTTGCTTTTGGTGGCTTAAGAATATGACCTTCCACAATTATTACTTGCCATTGTCACCCGAGAGGAACTTATGCCCCTCAACAAGGCTGACCCCAGCCAGTGTCTTATGCTGGGGAACACATGGTTGTCCTAGCCATGGCTCTGCAAGGAGAAGCTGGGCACTAAAGGACAGAAACAAATTCGGATGATAATTATATTATCTCACTCATTAAAGTGGACTTATGTGAGGACAAACATCAAACAAAAGGACAGAATGTCGGAAGAAAAGACATCTGAAAGAACATCCCTGAGAGATGAAATGGTTAGTGAGGTCAGTCAGTGAAAGCATCGATGTGTGAGGCTCCCCTGTTCCCAGATTTGAGCAAACACAGAAACGCCCTGCAAAGTGTTGTTGGATCCTAAATCAGAGAAAGCTTTAAATAAGAAGAGTTAGAGTTTGGGTCATACACTGGGTTGTGTTTATTTTGAAGAATTTTATTTTTATGTTACCCTCCTCACCATCCTTAAGCTATTTAAGAGTTCAAGTTAGTCCTATGAAATGTTTTCCAAAATTCCAGAGACCTCGTATTGGAAGAGGATGCTTTAAGTAAAAGAACCAAAATCAGAGCAGCAACAGCTACTTCCCAATGAACACGCTGTAGAAATCCTTCCTGTAGACTGAGCGTGGTGGCTTATGCCTGTAATCTAAGCACTTTGGGAGGCCAGGGTAGGTGGATGACCTGAGGCCAGGAGTTCCAGACCAGCTTGGCCAACAGGACAAACTCCCTTCTCTACTAAAAATACAGAAATTAGCCCAGCATGGTGGTGTGCACCTGTAGTCCCAGCTACTCTGGAGGCTGAGGCAGGAGAATTGCTTGAACCCGAGAGGCAGAGGTTGCAGTGAGCCGAGATAATGCTACTGCACTCCAGCCTGGGAGACAGAGAGAGACTCTGTCTCAAAAAAAAAAAAAGAAAACGAAAATCCTTCCTATATACTTTTATTTAACATTCCTTGCAATGCTATGAGGCAGGCATTGTCCCCATTTTCCTAAGAGGAAGCTGACATTTATAAGGACCTAACACAAAGTGAGAGGTTATTACGGGCTGACTGTGGTTGAGAATGCTCTGGAATTGTAGTCAGGTCTTGGTTGTCCAAGGAGTCTTTTGAACCTACTCTTCGAAAGATACTCAGTTTATCAAACAACTAGCTGCTTCTATTTAGATGGCCTTCTGTGGCCTGTTTCTAAAGCACACATACTGGCTTACTGGCTTTCATGGCATGAGAAAGTTGTTTGGAAGACCTGTACTTAAATAAATGAGTCTGACATCATGCTGTGGGGTGAAATCATTCAATGCAATATTAGGCAGGCTTTTGTCAAAGAATTTCTAACAGAGACAGAACAGCCTGAGAATTAAGGATATAGATTCAAGAGCCAGATGTCTGGATTTGAATCCCACTGCTGTCAATTATTAGTAGTGTAACCAATTATTTAGTTTCTTTATACCTTCATTTTCCCATCTGTAAAGGAAAGCTAGTAATGGTAGCCTACCTGATAGGGTTGTTGAGCAGATTAAATGAATTAGCTTATTTAAAATACTTGAAATCATGCCCAGTAGGTAGTAAATACTCAGTAAATATTAGCTGTTATTTTAATTATTATTATTAACATTAGTAATTCCTTTGTGTCTTACTTCTGCATACAATACAGTCATTTTATTTTACTCCTCAAACCTTTTTATAATCCCACATCTCTTACAGAATAAATGGTCACAACTTTCATTTTTGAATGTTTGACATGTGCCATGCACTATGACAAGCACGTTGTCTCTTTTAATCCACAAAACAATCATAGAATGTTGGCAGTATTATTAATACCATTTTATAGATGAGAAAAAATGAGCTTCAAAGAGCTGTTTAAAATTGTCTGCAATAATAAAGCTAGCAGTGGATAATTTTGAGCATAAACCCTGTTTTCTAAAACTTCAGTGCTCTGACTACTGTGTTACAATGCGTAACCCCTCTTCCTTCTACCTGCTCACCCAATGCCTGTGTCGGCTACTTTGTCAGCCTGCTCTCACCCACTTTCCCAAAAGTTTACACTGTTCTCCCAGAATACTGAGGGACTTGCAATTCCCCATGTGCAGTAAGCTCTTCCCTGCCCAGTGACTCTGCATATGCTGTTCTCACCATTTCCAGTGCCCTTTCCACTTTGTAAATTAGGAAAGTCGCTACACGTCCTATAAAAATTGCATCAACTGTCCCCTCTGCTTTGAGGTCTTCTCTTACTTTTTAAGTCACAGCTAGACTGTTTTGTGTCTGTGCTTTCATACCACCCACAGCACATTTGTCCAATGTTTTTTTCCTTTCTCAAATATTGTCTTCCCCACTCGACAGTGAGCCCTTCAAAAACAGTTACCTTTTACTTTTGATTGTTGCCTCCCAAGCCAGAATTGAAATTTTAAAGAGTAAATAGTTCACAAAATCATAAGACAAACTGGTGAGTAAATAGCTCAGATTACTTCCTGAAGCAGCACTGTCCAATAGAACATTCTAGGGTAATGAAAGTGTTCAGTATCTATACTGCATGGTAGCCACTAGCCATGTGTGTTAATGAGCTCTTGAAATGTAGTTGGTGCCACTGCAGAACTGGAATTTTAATTTTATTTAATTTTAAGAAATTTAAATTGAAATAGCTACTGTTTAATATGCTGGGCAGCACAGTTCTAGAGTCAGAGCTGGAGCAGCCTTTGATTGAAGGTTCTTCTTGAGTATTCCTCATCCATATTTCCTTCTCAGTTATATAGTGTATCTTGTAGTTGTTTGAAGTCAGGGAGTTGCATATGCTGGAGAGCAGAGAGTTCAAGATGCTGTAATGAGACAGCAATGATCTTCTATTAGGACAATGGCTCTTCAGAGGGGAAATTTAAGCTTGTAGTGTCACTCGTGTAACCACAACAGTGATTTATGTAATAGGGCTAGCGGTCTTCTCAAAGAGCATTTTCAAATTCGTAAAGGGTATTTGCAGCCTGAGGAGGATGTCTGTGTTGGGGCGCTTTCAGGTTCTCTGCACAACTAATAAGTGGAAAACAACATCAGCTTCTCTTTATCTGCTTCCACTGGGCCCCTCCAGCATTGTACGTATAGATCTGTTTTCCGTTTGCATTATTACACTGCCATTTGTTTATATTCTGTCTTCTCCCCATCCTAAGTAACTTCTTTGTGAGCCAGACTTTTTTTTTTTTTTGGTTATGCATCTTTATTTCCCTAGGACTTACCATAGCATTTGACATCAGGAAAAGCGTCAATAAATGTTTGATGTATAAATAGATGAACATTGAATCAAGGACAAGCCAACAATTCCTGGGACCTCAAGAGGCAACGCCTCCATCATAGAGTAATGGACATTCCATAGGGATCTGAGCCTGCAGCACTGTTCTCACTAGGGAGGGAAACATGCAGGAACAGAATCCTGTCCTGTTCACAGCACAATCACAAAGAAAAGCAATTATGCATTCTGGGCTAGTCCAGACAGCTAGATTGGGTAGAGGTTCAGTCAAGTTGGGTACTCTCTTGCAGTCCACCTGAGGAAGTTTGGATTTAATGAGTAGGAAGTGACAAGATGCTTTAACAAAAGCCTTTTTTTCCAGAATCCCTGTGTTGGCTGGAGGGCTTACCCAACCTCCCTAGGTTTTGAAATAAAATGGACCAATAAATGCACAACTCTTGCTTTTTGCATAATCTCTGTTAGAAAAGAAAGGGCCCTCAGAAAAAGTGCAAAAGTGGGGAGAAAACCCCAGCAATGACTGCCATGCAGACACACATGCAAACAGTGCATGTATGTAGTTAGTATGTAGTAGAGCAAGGTAAATGATTTAACGGAACATGAACAGGGTATCATCTCAGTTCAATTTAGGGCAGTTCAGTAAAAATTTAGTGAGCATCTACTTTATGGGGAGAAACATGAATAAGACACAATCTCTTCCTTTAAAGAAGTCACAATCTAACACAGAAGTAAGACTCATGAGCTCATAACTTGTAACAGAGTATGATGAACACACAAACAGAGGTGAGTTAGGTACAGTGGTGGCACAGAGGAGCAGACAGTTA